>NC_140930.1:6692027-6941297 GCF_045865225.1 Trachurus japonicus | reverse complement strand
GTAACGCTGCCTCACATAAACACCAAACATTATTTGTTGATTTAAATGTTGACTGGGAGTCGTGTCAGTGCAAATATGACGATCAGCGATGATTTAACGGACGAGATTCAAGCCGTCGTTGTTGTTACGTTACGTCCATAGATTGTAACATGTAGCATTGTGGCCCATTTTTAAAAAATATAATTTTAACCCCCTCAAAAACTGTTTCTGTCTGGATGAAACGCCAAAACACAAAAAAAAAAACGTATGCAGATTCACTGAAACCCGTATCAGTGTGGATTGGCTTTCAGCTAAAACCTTCCTGTCAGTTCATCTGTTCGGCATTTTTACGTTGTGACTGATTTAAAGATATATATATATATATATATATATATATATATATATATATATATATATATATATATATGATGTAAATAAAGTAAATAAATGTTTTGCTGGATGTCCCTGACAGGTTTGAGGCGGTGCCGGCTCACCCGGGCCGCTGGGACACGCTGCTGTACACGGGGGGGCCGGTCTGGGCCATGGAGTGGTGTCCGACCCCGGAGGGAGCGCCGGCCTCCCAGTACATCGCCGTGGCCTGTCACCGAGGGATGGACGACCAGCACCGCGTCAACAGGCTGTACGCCGGCATCGGACTGGTGCAGCTGTGGGACGTGGGCAAACTGGAGTACAACACCAGGTACAGAGGAAGTGTTTATTGATCAGTTACTTTATCTTTGATCAAGTGATTCATCCAAAGTTTCTAGAACATTTCTTCCACTCTCTGTGCCAAATCATTAATTAACCCTCCTACTTTCTTTCTTTCTTTGTCTGAAAATCGCATTTATCGTTTGATGGGTTTTTATGACACGTCTCATTGCGTCTCCTCTGCAGTCCCGACTCCCAGCCGGTCTTGGCCTACGGCCTGGCCCAGGACAAAGGCTTCATCTGGCACATGAAGTGGTGTCCTGCAGGAGGCTGGGAGCTGCCCAGCTGTGGCCGCAAGGTGAAGCTGCACCAACACCACTGTCTGAGCTCTCATCTGCTCTTGTCTATGTTTTCTGGCAGAATTTACGTTTAAATCCTTTTTTTAATTTTCCTTTAAAATCACAGACACTTCTGATAACCTTCAAGGGCAGATGTATACACACACCCTACACCCACCTTTCCCATACATGTATACAGAAGAGAAACAAAACAGAAGCATACAGGAAATAAAGCAAAACAAAACAAAAACAATAAAATTGAATAAAAAACATAGACGTAAATATAAATTTGTGAACAGTGACAGGCGATATGAGTTTATAAATATGTTTGCAGTTGAGTGGATGCCAAAGGTCGTGGAACAAATGACCCTGATTGTGTTTTTCAAGTGTTTTTCTAATGGAAGAAACTGAGCCAGGGCTCTACTGTGCAAGCATTTCACTCACATTTGCTCCTAAAAGATATATGTGCGAACCAGGAAAATGATCTGCCGCACAGTGTGCGAGTAAAGATCACAACATAGTTTATCTGTAATCTTTCAAAAACTACAAATCCCACAGTCGCATGCACCAATAACAGTAGTTAGTGGAGTGGAGCTGTCGGTGAAAAGAGGCAACAAGGCAACACTTTACCTGTGTGACAGGTTATTGAGTTTTATTAATATTTACATCAAGCTGGTAATCATGATAATCAATACATGCTAAGTAACAAGTCATATCATAATATAGAACAAGTGATCGCTTATGTCTGTTGATTAAAAAAGTATATTCTGGGTTATCAAATTTTGGACTAAAGGTGAAGTGTTTAGGGTGTTTTTACTTTTCTAAAATGTAAAAATGGGCCATCTTCTTTTTTTATATATATATATATATATATCTCCCACCCACTCAAAGGCTCCCTTCCTGCCCAGACTGGGGCTTCTGGCCATCGTCACCTCCACCGGTGTGGTCACCATCTACAGCCTGCCCCACCCTGACGCCCTGCGCGCCAACAAAAACCTCCCAGACTCTGGTAAGAACAACAACAACAACTGGACACTGTCTTCCTGTCTGATGTGTTTTTTCGGTATTAAAGGGATAGTTCACCCAAAATTCAAACTTCACTCATTATCTTCTCACCCTCATGTCGACTAAGGGCTGGGAGAAGTTTCAGAGTCCTCCGTGCCTTCTCTGAGTTACAGCGGGGCTCGGCGCAGCACTGCATGTCCATATGACGGTTGCGAACGGGGCTCACTTTTCTTCGTCCAAAAAGACACACCAAAAAAACATTGCTTGTTTGCTTGTACAGCTTGTTTGTAGCGGAAGCTCCCAGTGTCTCAGTTCACTGCTTTGCCTGTGTCAGTGCAAATCCCGCGAGATTTGTGACTGCACAACAAGCTTAAAGGACAATTCCAGGCGAATTCAACTCGGGGGTGTATTTTCCTATAATTTTTGGTCTAAAAGAATGAATCTGAAGATTTTCTGTTTAATTGCTCCTGTTTTGCGGTAGTTGCGTCTGTCCCCGCATCGCCGCGGCAGCAATGAATGGGAGTGGATGTAAGTTCCGCTGCTTAGGCTGTTTACAGCCCTCAAAGCCGCAATTTTTTTTCCACAGACAGCGTCAGATGACGACTCAAACATGCACCGAGAAGTTTATTTACTTCAAGCAAGCCGACATGTTTGTAAAAGTCGATCTAATTCAAAGTCTCCCGGAGTCTCGCGCGAGCCCGAAGTTGCAGTGCTGGTGTATTCAGGCGCAGTAGGAGCTACCGCTTGTGTCATAAACACAGGAATATCAACTCTTTACTTGCTTGAAGTGTACATTTTTTTCCACAGACAGCGTCAGGTGGCTACTCAAACATGCGCCGAGAAGTTTTTTTTACTTGAAGCAAGTAAAGAGTTGATATTCCTGTGTTTATGACACAAACGGGAGCTTTTCCCACTGCACCTGAACACACCGAGCACGGCTTGCTTGAAGTAAATAAACTTCTCGGTGTATGTTTGAGTCTCCATCTGACGCTGTCTGTGGAAAAAAATTGCGGCTTTGAGGGCTAAACAGCCTAAACAGCGGAACTTACATCCACTCCCATTCATTGCTGCCATGGCGACGCGGGGACAGACGCAACTACCGCAAAACAGGAGCGATTAAACTGAAAATCTTCAGATTCCTTCTTTTAGACCTAAAATGATATGAAAATACACCCCCGAGTTGAATTCGCCTGGAATTGTCCTTTAAAATATTGACTTATTTCATTTTTTTCGGAACAATTTCTCATGTTGGGGCTTCAATACAAGAGGCACATTACAGATGAGCGCTATGGAGGTATTTGGATGTTTTTTGGTGTGTCTTTTTGGACGAAGAAAAGTGAGCCCCGTTCGCTACTGTCATATGGACATGCACTGCTGCACGGAGCCCCCCCGTAACTCAGAGAAGGCACGGAGGACTCTGAAACTTCTCCCAGCCCTTAGTCGACATGAGGGTGAGTAGATAATGAGTGAAATTTGAATTTTGGGTGAACTATCCCTTTAATATCCACTCAGTTATAGTGGAAACACAAACTCCCACATGCACAGACCAGATTCAGACGCTGCAGTGTGCCAGCAGAGGGCAGTGTCACCTCACTGTTCCCTCAGAGCTGGAGCTGTAGGTGGCGACCACTGGATCATGGCAGCGTCGTAAAAATTAACGACTGCTCTCCAGTTTTAGCTCACGTCTCCTCAAAAGCCACTGCTGGTTTTTAACATTAACTTTGCCTCACGGAGCCTATTTCACACCTCCTGCACTCTGTTTCCTCCACACGCCACAAGAAAAGACACGTTGAACAAGACACAAAAGGAAGAACGTGTGTGAGATGAACCTCCCTCTACAGCCTGACCACAGGAAGTCAAGCACAGAGTTGCTGATTAATGCTCTTTCCATTGTTTAACTCAACAATTGTAACTTTATCAATGAGATTCAGTGGAATAAGGATCCATTTATTTGACTCACATTTGGAGCTGCCTTGAAAATGTTATTTAAGACATTTGATACCTGTTGACCAGTTATAGAAACAAACATCAAACTAATGAAACAGGAACTAAACATTTTCCATTTGTGTATATTATGTTATATGGAGGCCCAGGTGGTAAATGTAGAAAATACATCTGTTTATTTTCTCTAGTTTTGTCCATCGTTCTCTATTTCTAAAGACCCAGATCACGTCTTTCAGTCACAGAAACCTCGAGATGGAAAACAACAACAGATCGTTTCCATAGCAAAGCTGAAACCAATGAACGTTTGTTATTTCTCAACCAGTTAATTGAACATCAGAGCGGTCGCTGGTTAACGCCGTGATCATCAACAAATCAATCGGTTGTTTCGGCGCCGGTCGCTCTGTGATGATGGTTTTAGTTCAGAGTCACTGAGACGCGGCGTGGTTATTAACTAACACGTCGTTAGCCTGTAATCAATCACACAGCAGCAGATCCATCAGCTCGGTCCTGGTCGTCGTTAACGCGACCAGATATCATGTTCAGAGAGAGGACGGCGTCCATGAGGAGCCTCCGTGTGTGTGTGTGTTTAGTGCTTCAGGGTCTATCAGACTGCAGCAGCTCTAACAATGGCAGTAGTAAGCTCTTGAAAACACACACACACTCTGTCATGGAGTGTATTATGCTGCGTTCAAGACAACTCGGAAGTCGGAAAAAAACGAGCTCCGAGTTGTCAAAAACGAATTGAACGGCGTCGAACTCGGAAATTACAGGTCGGAAACTCGGGGTATCATTTCAGAGCTCCGACTTGGCATCACGACAACATCAAAACATGATGGCACTTCGTCTTAAACGGTTAGAATTTAGAAATTTTAAAGCAGAAGTAAGTGATATATTTGTGTTAATATGAGTCTTAAATAGTTATATCTTCCGACAGCAATCACTTACATAGAGTGTTTGGTCTGAAACACGGGTCTGTCAGTCACTCTGCTCTGCTCTGAGCCCAGGAGAAAACATTTATCGTATCCTACAGTTTTTATCCAATGAGGAGAGAGAACGGCATGCAGGGCTGTGTGTGCAGCCAAGGGACGCCGTGAATGTGGCGACGTAGGGACGAGGACTGTTATGGTGCGTTCAAGGAAACTCGTAGACTCGTGTTTTTCCGACCTGTGAAGTGGTACCAGTTCGATCTGGTACGAGTTCACGGGTCGGAAGTTACGAGTGGCCGTTATAGTGACTTTCACCGGTAAAACAGGTCGGAAAAACACGAGTGGGTTGCCTGGAACGCTACAAAGTCGTAAGTTGTGACTTGAAGCTGTAATTTACGATTTCAAAAGCCTGCCTGGAACGCAGCATTAGCGGAAACGACCGGATCGCTTACTTCTGCTTTAAGTTATTTGTTGAGGTTTTAATGCATATTTTTTGTGTATTATTGCAGTATATGAAATACGTTTATATTAAGTTGTGATTGTGGACCTCGTAAATAACGGTTATCAAGGCTATAACGGTTATATGTGCACTCATCTGCAGCGTCTCCTCTCCTCTTCATTTGCCTCCAAAACAAACATAATTTACTGCTGCATATATTTTTCGTATTCAGCGATGAGCCACAATATGCCAAACTTCCTTCGGGTATCCATGTTTTTTCTCTTCCGAGTTCCTGCAGCGTGAACGCAATGATGTCAGGAATCGGAAATTTCCGAGTTGGGAATTCCAACCTCCGAGTTGTTTTGAACGCAACATGAGTTTGTGTGTGTGTGTGTGTGTGTGTGTGTGTGTGTGTGTGTGTGTGTGTGTGTGTGTGTGTGTGTGTGTGTGTGTGTGTGTGTGTGTGTGTGTGTGTGTGTGTGTGTGTGTGTGTGTGTGTGTGTGTGTGTGTGTGTGTGTGTGTGTGTGTGTGTGTGCTGACATTGTGGATGTTGGAGCCTGTGGTCCAGTCCATTCAGATGAGTGCGTGAGCCGCCGCTGGGGCTGCGCTGATAGACGACTGTATGAATGAGATTAATGGAGAGTTTATCTGCCACATCCATCACACACTGAAAACCTGCTCGTGTCTGCACAGCGCACCAGCAGCACCAGTGTGTGTGTGTGTGTGTGTTTGTCCGCCGAGCGCCACGAGCCACGAGAGATCTGATTAAACACGACTCCAGTAGTGTGAGATCAGAGCGTTTGAGACGCTCACACACACTCGACATCACATCAGCGCGGCCGTCGTACATCCCATTAACGCCTTATCTCTGGGGCCCGTCCTGTCTGAGGCCGTGTTACTACACTGGTGTTTGTGTCTGACGATTCAGTGAAGCATCGCTGTTTGGTATTGATACAGACGTGTTGACCTTTTATTATGAAAATTAAAAATTTCAATTTCAATTTTTGGCACTACAGTAGTTTTTAGTAGTAGCTTTTAGTAGTTTATCAGTCTGTCTGAGATTATTAGTTAAAATATGTAGAAGTTTTCCTTTCTATACATGATTTGTACTGGTGATAGGGTAATAAAATGTATCACAGTATGTTATTACAACACTTAGGATATTTAAAATGTTTAAAATTACAATAATGTTGTATCGTGACTTAAGTATCGTGATAAAATTGTAGCTTGGGGCCTCTGGTGATTCCTCCACTGTTGAGATTTAAATTTATTTCCATAAGAAAAGGGGCTTATATTCAGAGTTTCCTGTTGCATTTATAGTCTTAAAGGGGTAGTTCAACATTTTGGCAAATTAGCTCTGGTGGACAAGTTGTGACTGGTGGTGAATGGTGAATGTACAGGTCCAAGTTGTTGGATTGTGTATTTGATGAGTTTGATTTGATGAGGGAAACCAAGAAATCCCATGAGCCTCCGTAGCGTAGCTCTGAGCAGCTCGTGGCTCTGCTCCGCCGTTCTAAAAATAGCTTGCACCGACAATTAAAGGTAACGAACCTACTGCTATGACTATAGGGATTATGGCAATGGGCCAATTTGCCAAAATGTTGAACTGTCACTTTAAACCAAAAAAAGAAAACTGAATTTCTCCACATTACCTTCTCCAAATATGTACATACTGGTGTTCATTTATTTTGATAAAGACAAACACCAGGCTCCATTATTCACCTGTATCGCACTAACAAAGGCACAAACACACAAGAGCCTTTCCTTTGATTTAACGGCGTCATTACAGAGCAGCTGGTGCGAATCCGTTCATGTGTTTATATTCAGATGAGAGTCAGCGTGTTGGCTGATTACAGACTCCACCGTATTACACTTGGCTTGGTTTTACAATTAAGAAAGATCTTCAGTGCTTCAGCTCGGACATAAAAACGATATACCAAGCCTGACATTTCCATTCCTTTTTCTTTTTTCCTCCCTCTTTTCCACATTTGTTTCATGGGCCCTGGTTTCCATTTTATTTTGTAGCCATGGGTCATTGGCTCCGGCTACTACATCAAACACCCCCCATGCTTCTAACCATAGTCTATAGTTATTGGATAGAGCGGTTGCAGAGCGCTGTAACGACTCCTCAACACTCACACAGTCGACTGCAGCGGGAGACCTGGACTGGGATTTACGGAAACACTCTATTTTTAGTTGGTCCAACATAAATCAAATGTAAATATATAAAAACAAATAATATAATCTGCTTCTAATTTAATATTACTCTAGATTACACTAGATCTTCAATAAAACCTCAGTGTCATCTGAGGCAGGTTCAACCCTGGTTTTGAACGATCAACATCATCAAAATTCATTGAATGAAACAATATATTAGTGCTGTTTGCAGCAGCGCCTCAGTTTAAACAGCCAATTAACAGATTATCTAACAATATGTCACATTTTGCAAGAATAAAACTGATTTTAGTGAGATTATTAGATAAAATCCGTTGCAGTTTTCCCTTCTATAGATGATTTGTACTGGTGATAGGGTAATAAAATGTATCACAATATGTTATTACACTTGAGACATTAAAAAATGTTTAAAATTGCAATAAAATTGTATCGTGACCTGGGTATCATGAGGAAATCCAGCCAAACTCTAATATCCAGATTTACATTGATTTAGCATTTTCCTGGGTCTCAGAAATTAAAATGCACACATCGCCGTCCATTTCTTTTCTTTACATCCACACTAGCTGCCGGACCTTTGGCACCAAAATCAGCATCTTGTAAAATATCTTCACATCTTCCGCTTGGATCCTCGGCTCTGACCTTGTAACAGACGTCCACGCTCCCCTGAGGATAAACCCCAGTGACCGATCATCTGTCCTCTCACAAAAAATACCACTTTACATGTTTCTCCTCTGACTCTGGCTTCACACTCCAGTACAATGCAGCAGAGCCAGAGATAAGACCAGAAACCCTTTTACTTTACATTACCCACAATGCAACTCATTTTGTTTATCTCCCAAAAAAACCTGCAAACCCACTTTGATATGAGACTTTTTTAAGGTACAAAAAAATGCATTTCAGCAGCATTTCACTTCACTCATAATTTGTTTGGCTCTGTGACCACTTAACCATATCACATCTGTTAAAGATCAAACACAAACTCTGGATAGTTTTATCTTTACACTGGTTTTTCCATTAGAGAGAGAGAGAAGCAGCTGAGCAACCTCAAACATTAGAAAAATATTCACGCACTATTAACAGCACAGTAAAACTTGGATTTGTTTATCTGGAGCAGGCAGCAGGGAGCCAGAGGACGGAGGAGGAAGGTGAATTTACTGAATTTAACTCTTTACATTTTCCTTACAACCTCTGTTGGACTGAATCCGGATTTTTGGGGTTCTGCCGAATACCGAATCCACTGTTTAAGATTCGTCCAAATCCGAACCGAAAACCGAATCCTACTCCCATCATCGGCCTAAAACAGTAAACAGATTATAAATACAGTCAACACCATCACACAGTTTGTGTTTTATTCTAACTGTAAAAATCAATGGCCACTAACTTATGCCACTATTTCGCATTTGAACAGAATTAATGCTCAGACTCAGAACATCAACAAACATTCAAGCTTTGAGTCAGTCTTTAGTATTAAATTGTTAATGTAAATTGTACTTTTACTATTGGTTGTGGATACGGAAAAAATGACAGTTTTTGGAGCCTCCATAATTGTTCAGGAGAGAGAGAGCTTAACAGTGATACATGACATGACATGGGTCAGACAACAGACACAGTTTGTCACAGTAGCTGTTAACTTTTGGTGGATTTAGGAGAAATCTACTGACGAAAGAGACAAAATGGAGTAAAATACAAAACCTTAATGTGGATTTTCTACCATTTCTTAAGACTTTTCTGAAAGAATACATGTTAAGGAAGAAAAATAGCCTCATAATCTCAAAATTGATCAGTGCATGAAAAAACATTTTGTGTTTTTCCTGTAGTGTCTCGCCTAAAATGCAGACGAAATGGTGGAAATCATCTCTCTGCTGTTCGGTGTCAGCTGAGAGGGGTCAGAGGTGAAATTGGGCGAGTGTCTCTCTCTCTCTCTGTTTGCCACAGATAATTATAAATAGCTTTTGTCCCGACCGGTCTCTCCAGAATGACTGAATGAGAAGAGGAGGCTGTTAAAGCTGCAGGATTGGAGGGCGGATCGAAGGGGAGGGGTGGAGGTGTGGAGGAAGGGAGAGGGGGGAAAAAAAAGACAAAAGGGAGAATGTGAGGAGGCGTCGTGAACACACATAATTTACAGTGGCGCTCTCCATCAGACAAGGATCTATAATTGAAATGACAAAGAAGATGCATCACCGCGCCGAGTTGTTAGTGTTGGAAGCCATGAATTTTAGGTGTAGCCGCTGACACCGCCTGTATCCCTGCTCTGTCAGTCATCAACGACTCTTACTAGGAATTAGGAAGAGGGGGCAGCGGCAAGGTGATTTAGTCTGTGGTGCTTTAAAAAAAAAACAAAAAAAAAAGAAATACAAGAAATTAGATTCAGATTCGGATTTAAAATGTAAAATGTGAGACTTTAGAACAAAAAAGGTTTAGATGGGGGTATTAATTAATCTATTAATGTTCATTTATTGCCACTTTAACACAAAAACTCCGAGTGTGGTGATGATGATGATGATGATGATGATGATGATGATGATGAAGACTAATCACCGTCATCAGTCACAGCAGACGATAAAACACTCATCACCTCGTTGTGTTTACGCAGCTCGGAGCTGCAGAAATCTACACAACACCACTGAAACAATCCATTTAATTATGGTTCAACGTTTCACTGTAAAACAATAAATAACTTTTATTATTATTCAAAGTGGCCTCAGTGCAGCAAACCTGAACAATGTAAATTCAATAAACAGAAATTATTATTTAAAAAAAGGTGTAAAGACTCTAATGAGATGAGCTTTGAAGGCACAAACGGTTCTTATCGGCCAACGCAGACGCTGATACTGAAATGACTGATTAAATTGATCAGCTGATTTATCACTGCGGGTAAAATCTGGACTGTTTTATTTCAGTGGTTTGTTTAGCTCGACTGCTTCGTTTATTTTGTTGTATTATGTTGAAAAGCAAAGGCCACAAATGCAGAAATGAAGAGATGTTGGGCTGGTTTTTTAAAAGAAAGTGTAGATTTTCCGAATTATATGGATCTTCATTTGAAAGATCCAATATCCATTCATATCGAGGTAAATACAGAGACTGCTTGCTGAAAAACTGTTCCCGATGGGAACGCGCATCAGCGGTTTTGCATGAATTTACCTCTAAAACAACTCTGTCTGGTAACGTTCTGTTATTATCTCATAGCGTGGTGAATGTGCAGGTCACAACTTGTCCACTAGAGCGTTTTGGAGTTGTTGGATTGTGTATTTGATGAGTTTGATGAGGGAAACCAAGAAATCCCATGAGCCTCCGTAGCGTAGCTCTGAGCAGCTCACGGCTCTGCTCCACCGTTCTAAAAATAGCTTGCACCGACAATTAAAGGTAACGGACCTACTGCTCTGACTATAGGGATTATGGCAATGGGCTAATTTGCCACAATGTTGAACTATCCCTTTAATGTTTTTATAATGCACCAGGTTAGAGAGTTCCATATTTGTACAATTTACAGCATTAGTTCTGTGAAAATTTCTTTCGTAAACAAACGAAACTGGTGTTAACTCTGAAATATCTCTAAATGAATCAATATCAAATGGAATCGATTGGATGAATCGGTAGCGATTCCCAACCCTGTTGGATAAAGTGAGTTTGTTCTTCCTGGTGACAGACTTGGGTTCACCCCAGGTCTTCTGTTAGGTCTGGAGTGGTAAAGGATTGTGTATATACGTATGTGTGTATATATAAATATAGTGGAGCAGCTTCTATAAAAGCAGTGTGTGTATGTGTGTGTGTAGTAATGTGTTTTTGTGAGCTGAGCTGGCGGAGGGAGTGGAAGACTGAGGACTGGTATTGATCTGCTCTCTCAGTGATCTAAACTAGAGGAGCAGAGGAAACTAATGACGGGGAACAGTCGGACGCCTATTTTTGTTATTGGATTTTTCATCTAGCGAGTGTGACAGCGGCAGGTACAGCGGTATTACTGCCTAAGTGCTGCTTAACGTCCACTAATGTTGCACCAGGACAAGGATACGGAGGAGGAGGACGAGGCTGGTCTCAGACTGTAAAACACTGACGCAGACGTTCATGTTCCCCATGGGATGAATTGGACTCTGTGGTGATCGTTTGATTTCCCATCAAGCACCACGAACAAGTCCAGTGTCTATAGAGAATGTGAAGCTGACGTCACGCCGCTTTGGCGTTGTGGGACGTCGGCGCCATCTTTGGAGGAACGCAAACGTAAACAGAGTGGGGAAAACGGAGGAAAACGAGCAAGAAGTAAAAGAGAAAGAAAAAGAGATGAGGAAGACGGACAAAAATAAAATAAAAAAAAGAAATGGAGAAGGGGAAGGGAAACGAAGGAGGAACGTATCGTGATAAACTCAAATTTAACGAGAAACAAGGTACACAGAAAAACTACAACTTATTAAGACCCAGATTTACTCCCTCCACTGACTTATCCAGACATCGTGAACTATCTCGTTTTTGGTATTAGTGCATATACTACTGTGGCATTTTTTTACGCAGCAGTACTGTCCCACAATGATTACTTTTAAGCGACTTTGGGGAACTTTTTTTAGGGGGACGAGCAAGTGTTTACATCCGCGATCCTCCAAAGATGGCGCCCAACGTCCCACGGTGTGACGTAACTTCACATTCTCTATAAACGTGTAGATATGATAGCTCAGTAATATCAAAGACGGTTCAGAAACAAGACGCTCCACTACGAGTCAGTTTCCTGTCTCTGTGTCCCGTGGTGTTTCTCCATGACTCCGCCCCCTTTAGGATACCAGCAGACCATGACTCCGCCCACTTTAGGAGACCAGCAGACCATGACTCCGCCCCCTTTAGGAGACCACCAGACCATGACTCCGCCCCCTTTAGGATACCAGCAGACCATGACTCCGCCCCCTTTAGGAGACCAGCAGACCATGACTCCGCCCCCTTTAGGAGACCAGCAGACCATGACTCCGCCCCCTTTAGGAGACCAGCAGACCATGACTCCGCCCCCTTTAGGAGACCAGCAGACCATGACTCCGCCCACTTTAGGAGACCAGCAGCAGCAGAAGAGTCTTGAATCTATTGACTCCAATGGAAGAAGTGAACGTGAACTCAGATTATGGTCGATTCTTTCGCTCCGTAGTTACTGAACTAAATATTGGACTCATTTTTCACAAGACACATCTCTTCTGAACATTTTGACACTAAAATGGACAAAGAGGAGGAAAGTAACTTTGTTTCAGACCTGTGGGGCCACAAATAAATGAATGTATGGGAAACTGATGTACATTCAAATTGAGGCCATTTTCTTCCCAGAAATTTGTAGAAAATATCAATAACTTACTCCGTTCTACAGACAACTGTTATAAATCCGCACACGAGGTGTCATTGGTGCAGTTTGTAGTGAGCCATCTTGTCATACTAGAGGATCTTTGGTGTTATCAGCATGTTAGCACACTAGTCTTTCTGTAGCATCTGAACCGTCTCCATGTTTCCTGTCGACTCAGCTCTTGTCAGATGGTTGAGGAGCTTTACAAACCCCCCTCCACCTCCACCACCACCACCACCGTTATATTTCCAGCGTCACATTAAAGAGGAGCTGATTAGTCAGATGTGCAGAGATGAGACAGGAGGCCTCCTCTTTTTATTTCTGTCACTTTTCATGTGAACAACTGAGCGCAGCACTGTGAACGTCCTCCATCCATCATTGTCTGACAACGTTCACCATTATCTACACATTTACCTGCTCACCTCCGTTGCTCTTTGACAGCCAGCTCTGCACACACACACACACACACACACAACTCAAGACAGCTTCAAATACATTTGATCGGTCGTGTTAAGAACAAAACCTGACACTTAGGATGAAAAGAAAAAAAGTTTAGATGAGTTTAAGTGACTTTCATGCTGCTGTTTACGCGACACGATGTAAAACAGAAGTAAACAGTACAACGACAAGCAAGAGTGAAGAATAAAACATAAAAAAAGACACTTTATACAGTTATGTACAAGAAAAATATCTACTGTTTGTACAAGAATTATTGTGGAGGAAAATATATTTACAATGTTTCTTGTTGGTTTTAATTACCATCATTAATTAACAGTGTGATTTATGTTCTTCTCTCTGCAGGAAAAGCCGACCAGCAGCCACCGATATACCAGGTAGGTTCTGGTTAAAAATGCTGCCACCATCCTCATTAATGTTTTTTTTTTTACTATTATTATTATTATCAGTATTAATATCATCTCGTCTCCTTCAGGCTAAAGGAGTGGTGACGCTGAAGCTGGGCTCCTTCAGGGCTCCGCATCTGGAGCAGAGTGGTCAGGTCCTGTCTCTGGATTGGCTGCCTGAAAAACCTCACAACGTCATGGCCGTCGGATTCTACGACGGTATGAATCCGTTTCCTGATGCGTTTGTTTTATTACCGTAAACTCTCCAATAGAAGCCTGGGCTTTTATTTGCTTCACCTGCCGAACTGACTCGGCTTATATTAGAGACAGACGTCTGTATGGGACAGGCTTTTATTTAATTTAGAACAAATCTTCTGCTCAGCAAAGATGGAAAATCCTCTCAAATGGTTCTGTTGTTACTGTTTTAAAAGAGTCAGAACAGAAGGAAAGAGTCGGATCCAGAGCAGCATTCATATACAGGTTTAAAACTTCTGGATCCAGACTCGGATCAATCAAAAAAAATGTTTTAGCTAATTTCTGAAATGACATTCAAAAACAATCTCCCAAAGTTTCATAGTCAAGATAATTGCGAAGTTGACTTGCAACTTTTAACCCTCTAAAGACGAGCACAACATGAAATAACTTCTGAACCGTTTATGATAGAGCTGATCTGTGACTGCTCATCTGATTTGTGAGATTCTCCACTTTCCGAGGGTCATTGAATGGTGCCTCTATGACAACAAGGGACCGTATAGGGTGCTTGTAATCACGTGGTACAGGAACAGACGCTGGCCTTTAAACCAGAGGCGTTCTATATTATTTAAACACAATTTTCTCAGGTTTTCAGACTGGAAAAAAGAGTGGAAGACCATAATTCAAATGGCAATATCTTGAAAACTATCCGATGTATGACTTTGAATAGGGTATCATTTTATTTTAAAGCTTATTTTCTCCTCGTAACATTGATACCAAAATCTCAATTTCGAATTTTGGGTCACTGTGACTCATTTTGCTGGATCAGGTCACAAATAAATAGTCAGTCTGGATTCCTCCAGGTTCGTCTGCATCTTACTGTTTCTCTATTCCCTGTGCTCGTGTGTCCAGGTGTCGTCGGCCTGTGGGATCTGTCCACAAAGTCTGCGCTGCTGCGAGTGCGAGAGTCGGACCGGTCGCTGAGTCTGATGCCCTATCGAACTTTTCTGGCTCACAACCACTGTGTCCGGGCGCTGACCTTCTGCCCCGCCTCCAGGTAAACGCTCTCTGATCTCACCTGTGTTCTGCTCAGAGCTGGTATGAGGACACCATGACAGATTTACAATTTTAGTCACTGAATATCTTCTTATACGAGGCACTATGGGAAAATAGTTTACATTAAAGCAACACTATGTCGTTTCTCTGGCTTAAAATAATGTTTCTAAACTCATTCAAGTGGTAGAAAAACGGTTTATAGGATGAATCCCCCCCTTCCCTCCTCCATCTGCCGTGAAGGTGAAGAGTGCGATCTGCTTCACGAGCATAGTACGTGAGTTTTTTTTGACGGAGCCGGTGTCGGAGGAGGCGAAGGGGGGAAAAAAAGCGAGACAGTGATCGAACAGGCAGAGTTCATACAGTATTTACGGCAAAGGCAGCAGACAGTTGCCCTTCTCACCCAGAAGCACTGAGTGAATCTTACACTGTGTTGCTTTAAGGCGAGCTACTGATAGAAGCTCCTGTCTGTTCTGCAGCCCAGCTCAATGCTGAATAAGTGAGTCGTGCTGCTGTTTTTAGTCGCCACAAACTTTTAATTTGCTCAGAATCCGATGCTATAAACCCGATACACCACTTCCAGACGACTGATCTTTTCACTGTTATGATTTCTTCTGCCTTGACGTTTCAAAGCTCGCTTTACTACAAACTACAGAAGCTTAAAGAGGAACTCTGCTACATTTTTACCTTAATTAACCAGCTCCAGAGTCCTAGTTCTGGTTAAATCAATGACTAGTAACTAGTTCCAGGGAGAATGGAGGCTCTCTGCCTTCCACCTAGCGTCTCTTGGCTGAAAACCAACCTTGTAAGATCAGAGCCTCCGACCCGGTGTCCCAGCTCTCGTCTCCATGGCGACACCGCCACACAAACGTAACCCGTAATCTCTTGTTTATGACAGATAAGACTACACAGATATACACATGGTAACATGGTAGATGATAAATAACGTTATCCACCGCTCCATGGATTGATTTCTCACCGGCTTCTTTGTTGAAAACAAATGCACATGGAGGAGAGGAGGGTTAGAGACACAGAGGAGCAGAGACCAGACTTGTATAGTTCCTCTTTAAGGAAGCAGAGCCAGCTCCGTGTAGCGATTACCCAAGTTCTAGTGAAATTTTTCATTTTTAAACATCTTCCTAAAGCATCAATACTAATTGATCGATATAATGAATTCATCACCGAGCTCCAGTGCTGACGCTGCGTTCCTGTTCCCGGCTGCGGCGGGAAACTCATTTAACCTCCAACTGATTTAATCAGTCAGATCAAATATTGCGACTTGTGAGTCAGAGCCGTCATTTATCTCGCTCCAACTCGGCTCGACAGCGCGTGATAGAGACCGACGACGGGCTGACGAACGGAGCACGAGCGTAATGAGAAGTATAAATGTCGGTTTATTACCAGGACACGGGAACGGTGTCGTAAGTCAACGGAGTGAAGAAGTTCATCACCATCAAGCTGTTGTCGCCTCGGTCCAGGTCAAACCAAGAGTATTTGTATAATCTGTCAACAACACTTTCAAAATAAAAGCACCAAATGAACCTCGTGCAGAAAATGAAAATTCTTCTGGGGAAAAAAAATCGAATGAAAAAGTTAAAGAGGCGTCACACAGATCAGAGGGTGAACGGCCTCGGTGTCGGGATCTCCCTTTAGCTTGGCAGTTTTATTCGCAGCCGATTAATAAACGGCAGCCGGGTGGAAGCGTTTGGCAGCTGTGCGACCGGCCGTCAGACGCTGCTCCGTAAATCCTGAGCACAGAAAGTTGTGCTGAAGTTTTTGGCTCGGCTGCGATTCGGGCTCCGATCCAGGAAGTAGGGCACAAGGCCACGTCCTCTCTCTGCACACACCACCATTCAGATGAGCTCACCTCACTTATCTCCCCCACCAGTACAAACACACACACACATAAACACACACACTCTGACCTTCAGGCCGCCGCCGCCGGCTCGAATCACCTTGAGTCAGATCTTCTGTAAATGACTTCATGTTCCTGCTGAGAATATTTATCCACACTGAGACCTTCAGAGGAAACGACGCCGGCATTTTGAACAAGGAAAAACACACATGTAGGAAAAGTGAGTTTACTGTTGCAGCTGCAGCTTTCAAACTCTTCTTGATGCTGTTGTTATTATTATTATTATTATTATTATTATTATTATTATAAATAAAGATGCCTTGCCTTGCCTTGCCTTATTATTATTATATATATTATTATTATATATTATTTACTGCTTCTGCTACTTCCTGTGGCTGTAGCTGCACGGTTTCTGGTTTTTTTGAGAGGAAGGTGTTCAGGATGAGGAGCAGTGACTTTTAAAAACTAAATCTAGTTTGTAAGACATGTTGCCAAATTAAACAGAAGATTATATTGTTATCGAAAGGAACCAAAATAAACTACAGGAAGGCTCTTAAATAACAGGGTTCTTACGGATCCTTAAAAAGTCTTAAAAGGCATTGAATTCATTAATCTAAAAACAAGGCCTTAATTGGCATTAAAATGTCTTAAATCAATTTTTCAAACGTCTTAAAAATGTGAGCACTTGGTAAGTGGGATTTTATGATTATAATTAGTCTCAAATCTCAAAATAATTGGTAACATTCTGACATAGAGAAGTTAGTGGCGGCCGTCACTGCTAAATTTCTTACCGCCACCAGCTCCCAAGTCTTAAAGGGATAGTTCAACATTTTGGCAAATTGGCCCATTGCCATAATCGCTATAGTCATAGTAGTAGGTTCGTTACCTTTATTTGTCGGTGTAAGCGATTTTTAGAACGGCAGAGCGAAGCAGCAGCCTGCTCAGAGCTATGCTATGGAGGCTAAGGGAATTTCTTGGTTTCCCTCATCAAACTCATCAAATACACAACCCAACAACTCCACAACGCTGTCGTGGACAAGTTGTGACCTGCACATTCACCACGCTATGAGATAATAACGGAACGTTACGAGACGGAGTTGTTTCAGAGGTAAATTCATGCAAAACCGCTGATGCGCGTTGCGTTCAGGGACAGTTTTTCAGCAAGCAGTCTCTGTATTTACCCTGTATTTACCTTGAAAACGGCTCCGTTTCGTAACGTTCCGTTATTATCTCATAGCGTGGTGAATGTGCAGGTCACAACTTGTCCACGACAGCATTTTGGAGTTGTTGGATTGTGTATTTGATGAGTTTGATGAGGGAAACCAAGAAATTCCCTTAGCCTCCATAGCGTAGCTCTGAGCAGCCTGCTGCTTCGCTCCGCCGTTCTAAAAATAGCTTACACCGACAAATAAAGGTAACGAACCTACTGCTATGACTATAGCGATTATGGCAATGGGCCAATTTGCCAAAATGTTGAACTATCCCTTTAAATTTAAGTTGGCTTAAGTTGTAGGAACCCTGAACAAATTGAGTGTAATTGGTAAAACAATGAGGACTCCCTCTAACTCCTTTTGGCATTATAGTTTCATTTTATAACATGAACTTCTGCCTCTTTCTCACATTTTCTCATTGAAAAACCATCAATTCTACAGGAAAAAAAATAAAATCGTCAAAACAAGGATTAAAATCAAATCATTATCTGAATCAGGAAAGTATTGAAGCTTGTTAAGCAGCTCTACATTGAGGTGATTATTGTCTACTGACTGTGACGGACTCATGTTGGTGTCGGGTATCTCTGTGCCGTCATGTGATTCGTCATCGCTCACCTAAGTGGAGCGGCTTCACTTTGATCCAGATGAACTGCTGATGAGTTGAGGTGAAGTCCAACAGACTCTGACTGACTCGTAGCACCAGCGTCACTCAGACCCTCGTAGGGACCGTCTCTTCCCCGCCACCGTACGTTATGTTTCTCTGCTCCATTACTCTGCTGATGAATGTGCAGATGAGGGGAAGAGCACGGAGGGGTCATTTACCTCTGCAAGGATTCACTCACCGACAGCTCTGATACGCAGCGAGAGTCGGCACAAGAGGTGAAGCAACGTCCGCCGGCCTGAAATGAGCTTTTTATCTGAAATCTGATATTTCATTTTGTTCCAACTCCAGGACTGGAAAGGAGCAAGGATGAAGAAAACTCATAACAGCTCCTTTCTTTAAACAAAAGAGCACTTAGATCAGATGTACAGTAATGCCACTTTACAGCCAACAATATACTAAGAAAAATAAAAAATGAAATCACAACCAATGTCTTCTTCCATCACAACATGTTTCTACATAATAATAATATTGAAAAAACATGGAAACCAAAATCAAATAACGGTCAATCTTGATTGTTATACAATTTTTGTTTATGATCTTAAACAAAATATTAACGCTGACAACAGACCGTAAAATATGGATAAATATGGAGTGGAAATTAGGCTCATGCATGTGCGGCAAGTTCGTACATTAACTGAGAGTTATAAAACAGAATCAAGCGTCACGTGGTTTTACAAATATGCCGAAGATAGTGTATACTTCTGTCTTTGTGCGTGCCTGACAGTTTCATCATTTTATAGGCTATAATTCAATTCACTGGGCTTGTGTTTTGAAGTTCAGACACTTCGGTCTGTCATCGGGATTAATATTTTGTTTAAGATCGGAAAAATAAAATGTGTAATGTGTTAAAATAAATAAGTTCTGTTTATATCTGGTTTCATTTCGATATAATTTAGTCAATTTTATTTGTGTCGTTGAAAACAGACAAAGTTAAATGTCTATGATCAGTTCTTGTATCATGACATCACACCGTAACACTCGGCAGGTCTTCAGTTGACCGTCATATTCACGTCCCCTCCTCCCTCAGACTCTAGAAATTTCTCTGGATCATAATTTAATGTCGTGGCTGTAATTGTTCATCTGGAGTCTGATCGGAGGCTAATTTGATGAACGGCCGCGTCCTCCTCCCATCGTTTGTCAGCGTCGTCGTCGTCGCCTCCTGGTATTTTCCTCCGTAGCGGCGGATCGGAGAGGTTTTAGACCTGAAGTTGAACTAAAGGTGAAGAACAAGATTAATCCTGCAGCAGAGACACAGATCTTGTCTGGATCACTGCTTTTTAATTACATGGCCGTGTTGAAAGAGATAAAACTCCCCCTCCCTCTGTTCCACTTCTACATCTCTCTTCTTTTTTTCCTCACCTGAGCAGTTTGTCATCTCTTCTCTCCACATTCATACTCTACTGTTTTTTTGTCACAATGAAATCTGCTTATATTGATTCCTCTGCCTTCATTTGTTCTCGGGCCGTCGCCGCCGTCACATTTGATCAATGTTAGTGGGATGATGCATTTCACTCGTCTGCCGCAGCGCGAACAAACTCACTTCTTTTTATATATTTACACTCATCGAAAATCTTTGTTTCTCATCGTAGACGCCTCTTAAATCAAAAAAATGGACGCTGACACCCATTTGTCTCCTCCTCCTCTGTCTCAGGCACCTGTTGGTGACGGCGGGAGACGACCGCCTCATCAAGACGTGGGATCTGAGGAGGCTCGACGGTCCAATCATCGTTCACAAACGATACCTGACCAATGAGATCTTCTGGACGCTGAACACGCCCGGCTTCCTCGTGGCCCAGGAAACTTCCTACGTAGCGTAAGACAAGCTCCTTTAGATTAAAAACATGTAGAATATGACAGATTTACATAAAGACACTGACGTTACAGGACGTACATGATGTTGTTGCCTGAACTCGAGCAGGAAAATGATTAGATAGCTATAGAAACATCTGGTGAAGCCGTCGTCCTGCTGCTTTTGTTGCATCTAAGGGGAGGGATCCTGAACCCAGCTTCAGATACATGGCTCTAAAAAATAGCTTGCACCGACAATTAAAGGTAACGAACCTACTGCTATGATTATAGGGATTATGGCAATGGGCCAATTTACCAAAATGTTGAACTATCCCTTTAAGACTATAAATGCAACAAGAAACTCTGAATATTTGCTCCTTTTCTTATGGAAATAAATTTAAATTTCAACAGTGAACGAGTCACCAGAGGCACCAAGCTACAATTTTATCACGATACGCAAGTCATGATACAACAGTATTGTAATTTTAAACATTTTTCAATATCCTAAGTGTTGTAATAACATATAGTGATACATTTTATCACCCTATCACCAGTACAAATCATGTATAGAAAGGAAAACTTCTACATATTTTATCTAATAATCTCACTTAAATCAGTTTTATTCTTGCAAAATGTGAATGTCAAGCAGACAGACTGACAAACACAGACATAAAACTTCTCCAGTGCCAAAAATTGAAATAGAAATTTGCAATTTTCATTATAAAAGATCAACACATGGTGTCTGTATCAATACCAAGCAGCTCGCGACTCTGCTCCTCCGTTCTAAAAATAGCTTGCACCAACAATTAATTAAAGGTAACAAACCTACTGCTATGACTATAGGGATTATGGCAATGGGCCAATTTGCCAAAATGTTGAACTATCCCTTTAAATCTGTATTTGTTTCCCGTAGGAAGGGAACACACGGAGTTCACTTCTTCGACTACAACCAGGACTCCCTGTTCATGATTCCTCTGAACAGCACTCTGTGGGTGAGTCTCGGTGATCAACGACCATCACGTTTGACTTGTTTGTCTTTTTGCTGACCGCTCTCTTGTCTCCGTGGTTACAGTCCATATCTTACACCGAGTGGCTGAACATCGTGGCGACGTCGGACGACCTCGGCGAGGTGGTCGTCGGCCTGTTGCCTCACAAAGTCACCCTCACTCCGTACCTCAAACGCAGCATGGAGCGACGCTTCGTAAGTCCACTGAGTTTTCCTTTAATGCAGTTTTTCCAGAAGTTAATTAGATGTTACATGACTGGAAAAAGATACTTAA
The DNA here is from genome assembly GCF_045865225.1 of Trachurus japonicus. NCBI lineage: Eukaryota > Metazoa > Chordata > Actinopteri > Carangiformes > Carangidae > Trachurus > Trachurus japonicus. The sequence goes on along the minus strand of NC_140930.1, from coordinate 6,919,652 downwards.
ATTGTAAAATATTAAAAATGTTACTGAAATAACAATCTCAATATTTTAGCAAATAGACTTTACATTGCACAATTGTCACTTTCAACTTTCAACTTGCACATTACCTCAATGGTACAGGACTGTTGTATATTGTTGTTTCATTTTTCATTGTCATTTTATTTGCAGTTAATCTGCAAATCTGTATTTACTATAGTGTTTATACTGTTAGATTTTCTATATACTTATTCAATTGTGCACTTTTTTACTGACTCTGTTATTGGGCTTGCAACGATAGAGACAGAACGATATATTTATCGAAAATGGGCCCATTAACAAGTGTGGGTAGCGGAGATTCATCCACATTAACGTGAGACTTTTTTATAACCGAATAGAAACTCCTCGTTGTCCCTTTAACATGTGTTGAACTAACAATAAAAAAAACTCGTTGTATCCTTGAATCCTTGAAATATTGAACTAAGACATAAACTGTTTATTAATCCCACATGTGACATGGGGAATTTGGTAGTTACAGTAGCATTTGTAACATACAAGGTAAAAAAGTAGACAAATATATATAGTTTTGTACCAAAATGTTCAAATGTTGATTGAAAGAAAATCCTTCAATCAAAAATGGGAAGTGTCACTTCTTACTGTAAATTGTCACAGAGCCGCACAAGCTTGTTGTTGTCCTATGTTATGTTGATTTAACCCGTTAAAGATGAGCAAAAAGTATTAAAAGTTAAATAGTTTAATGTAACTTGTTAGACTTTTAATTGAATCATTTGTAGATGTTTGTCTTTTAATGAAGCTGTTTCCCTCCTGCTGTGTCTCCAGCCCATCTACCTCTCCTCTATGGTGCCTCATGACGGAGGTGAAAAGGAAATTGAAGAGGAGGGAGGAGGAGCGGTGGTGGAGGAAAGAGGAGGAGGAGGAGGAGGAGAGGTGGAAGGACGAGAGACTGGATCTGAAGGAGGGAACGAGAACAGAGGAAGAGGAGGAAGAAAATATCCTCCTCTCCCGTTCCAGACGTACAAAGAGGCAGCGAAGAAGTACTGCATCCACATGGAAGACTTTGATCTGGTGAGTCAGCTGATCAGATCTGTAAACACGTAAAACAACAAAATCATTAAAGAAAAGAGGAAAATAAAAGAGCAACATGAAAATAAAGTAAAACAGAAACAATCATTTGTTCTGGTCAAACAAGAAGAAGATTTCAGAAGTCGTCCTCCAGGTGTCATTAGTCAGAAAAGGCTTGTTTCATGTTTAATACACATGCAGCTTCTTTCAAAATAAGAGTTTTAATGCAAACTGGTTTACTGAGCCGAGAAAAGCTAAATGCATTAGAAAGTAAAGAAATCACAATCAATCAAGGCCGTGACTTAAAATACAAGGAGTTAAAATACAAGACATATAACATCCAATACATTTTAATGACATTTTTCTTCTCCTGGTTGGAGAATCTCTTCCACCAACTCACTCAACACTTCCACAGTGATAGTGGATGTGAAATGTGAAATAATTTGTGTTTTTCTTTTGTCAATTTTAGGAAAATTCAGATCAAATTTTCTCACAAACTGTAAATAAAACTAACTTTATTAATTAACACGAACATAATATTTGTCATATCTTGGTAAACAGTGAGATCAGCTATGTCTGCTTTTCTGTTTGAAACATAATTCAACACAGTAAAATGAAATTGATCTGGAAACGGGAGGTTTTTGTTATTTTTGCTCCCCAAAAAAATGACCCAACCGATCAAAATCACTGATAAATTTTCTATTGATTGACTGATGACGATAATACTAATTGATTGACTCTCCTCCGACTTCCAGCGAAGCATCACAGGAATTGAGAAACGAACGATGTGGAAACGCATGAGAAGCCTGGAGATGAAGACCAAACTGAACCTGGACGAGCTGCCGCTGGCTTCACTACACAAGGTATCACACACACACACACCAGGGTATCCGCGGGGTCTTGAAAAGTATTAAAAAGTGATAAATCAATTTTGGGAAAATTAAGACCCTTAAAAAGTCTTTTCGCGACTTTATAAAGTCTTAGATATTGAAGGTATTTTTTCTGAATTAGCTGTCCAAGAGTTTGAGTTGTAAAAAACATTGCGGAAGTGTGTGAATTTATTTGTTTTATTAAAAAACAAAGATGAACCGGTTCATGAAAAAGAAAAGAAGATTGTTGTTTTGGTTTTTTTGAGGGTTGAGCAATGCTTTTTTTGATAAACTTTGCCTTTGATTTATTATCCCAGCCTTTTTTGAATTATGTTGTATCATAGTGGTCTATAGTCTTTATCACAAACTAAAACTGTTCAGTTAAAAGTGTCACTGACATTGGTGGCGGTGAGGTGTTAAAAAATATTGAGAAGGTCTTGAAAAAGTCTTAAAAAGGTATTAAAATTAACTTCAAGATTCCTGTATAAACCCTGCACACACACACACACACACACACACACACACACACACGTCATCAGACTCTTTGCTGGAGCTCAACACGGAGAAGAGAAAGATAAAAGAGTAAATTGAAAGAGAAAGGAAACAGAGGAGAGCGGTGACAGAGGAGCTTCTTCCTCCTCTGATGGGCAGCTATAAAGACGGACTGAATGTAATGATGTGTAAAATGAGAAAAATGTCACCCTCAGTGGGAGGGGGGAGAAGAGGGGGGGGGGTGCGGAGAGCAGCCATTTGAGGATTTGATGTGTTTAACTTTAAGAGCGGCGGCCGAGTGGAGGCTGTAGCCGTTTGCCCTCTGGGATGAGATGATGGACGGACGCTTCACATTAAGAAATAAATAAATAAATAAACCAAACCAAACGCCATGTGGGTTTACAGTGACGGGCTTTTTGTCTGAAGGGGATGAATGGATGAGGGAGCGAGAGAGAGAGTGACCGGAGGAGAGGAAAACAAAGAATAAAAGAAGAATAAGGAGGATTTATAGTGATGAAGATGAAGAGAGAGAGCGGTGGATGAAGGGAGGAGGAGGCAGAGCTACAGCTGAGAGGATGAAGGTGTCATCGCTTCATAAACTGAAGGAGTCAAAGTTTTTCAGCAGCTGCAGCTTCTTTATAAAAAAACACAGTTAGTTTCCCTCGTATAAAGTTTAAAATGATCTTTATTGATGCTCGTAACGTTCAGGCGCGACCACTTCTCACCTGTCAGCAAAAAAAAATCACCGGTTTAAAAACTGAAAAGGAGTCTCACGCCTCCGAGATGAGTAGATCTGCAGGTCCTGTGAGAAAACATGAGTTCCTTCACTTTACGTTATAAAAAGATAGAAAAGAAAAATGTAAATAAAAGTTAAATAAGGATGGACAGGACGGTTTCAGAGGTGTCAGTTCTCCTTCAGTTCAAGTTCTTGTCCATTTCTTTGTTATGACACACATGTTATCTACTTTGTTGAAGGATTTATTGGAAAAAAAGGGAGTAGATGACATGAGTTTGCTTTTTTCTGCCCTCTTTCATTCAGGAGTTGCGTTATCATCTTGTATAAAACAGTTTTTCTTTTCTTTTTTCAATGAATCAAACAAACAAACAAATAAACTAAACTCCTCCCTATGAACACATTGTAAGAGCTGCTTCTGTTCAAACTGGACACAAACTGGAAGAATTTCCCTTGAGTTTCTGTCTGTGCATCAGAAACACAAACAGCTTGACAACGACTTCCTTCAGCTCAACATAGATAGATAGATAGATAGATAGATAGATAGATAGATAGATAGATAGATAGATAGATAGATAGATAGATAGATAGATAGATAGATAGATAGATAGATAGATAGATAGATAGATCAGGGTATCCGCGGGGTCTTGAAAAGTATTAAAAGGTGATAAATCAATTTTGGGAAAATTAAGACCCTTAAAAAGTATTAAAAAGTCTTTTCACGACTTTATAAAGTCTTAAATATTGAAGGTATTTTTTTCTGAATTAGCTGTCCAAGAGTTTGAGTTGTAAAAAACATTGCGGAACAGTGTGAATTTATTTCTGCTTCTCCCGCTTTCCCTTTCGGCCATGTGTTGACATGCCCGAAATAAACAAATTGATTGATTTGTTTTATTAAAAAACAAAGATGAACCGGTTCATGAAGAAGAAAAGAAGATTGTTGTTTTTGTTTTTTTGAGAGTTAAGCAATGTTTTTTTTGATAAACTTTGCCTTTGATTTATTATCCCAGCCTTTTTTAAAATTCTGTTGTATCATAGTGGTCTAGAGTCTTTATCACAAAAACTAAAACCGTTCAGTTAAAAGTGTCACTGATGTAAATGGTTCCAGCTTGAAGCGGCGATGAGGTATTAAAAAATGTTGAGAAGGTCTTGAAAAAGTCTTAAAAAGGTATTGAAATTAACTAAAAGATTCCTGTATATACCCGATAGATAGATAGATAGATAGATAGATAGATAGATAGATAGATAGATAGATAGATAGATAGATAGATAGATAGATAGATAGATAGATAGATAGATAGATAGATAGATAGATAGAAGCTTTATTGTCATTGTAAAAAAGAATACAACCAAATAAACAAATATACGCACAATAACACACAGGACAGGACAGGCTGACAGGAAAACAATAAATATATAACTAAATAAATAAATAGCCTAAGAATAAAGTAAAAGTGCAACATATATTCCACATTCTGATGTTTTTTGACAGTTTCCTTCGACCCCTCCCTCTCTTCCTCCCTTCCTCCCTGCTCCTCTTCCTCAGGTTCGTTTCAGCCCCAACATGAGCTCCCACACCTGGGTGGCGTCGGCCGGTCAGACCGGTCTGCTCCGGTTGAACTGCCTGAGGAGCATGTTCAGCCCCCAAGTCAAGGACATGATCATACAGAACCAGGCCCAGTTCAACGCTCTCTACTCCCCCAAGCAGCCGCAGCAGCAGCAAGGGGCCGTCCACACCCACACCAAGCAGCTATAGCCAAGAGTTCAAGTCCAGGAGCAGCAGGTGGATCACACTGTCGCACCCGGACACACACACACACACACACAGCACTTAACGGGCGGTTTCACCAACACACACAAAGACACATCGGCTCTGCATCTATTGTGGTCGAACTTCAGATGAATAAAAACTAATGATCAATCAACTTGATGTCAGAGAAACAAAACGAGTTCCCATCTTCACTTCTTCTTCTTCTTCTTCTTCTTCTTCTTCTTCTTCTTCTTCTTCTCCTGGACCGATGTTTTTACGCCGCTGTCCCTCGTGTCTCACGTTTCTTAGCTCGTAGCTGAACATGAAGTCAGTGACCTCATCAAAACAGCTGGAAATACATATTAATGCTGATCTACAGCGTCACTTGGTTCAGATTAACTGTCGACTTTAAGAGCCTCGTGTTCTTTAAAAAGTGACATATTCAAAATTCAGTAACACTTTATAATAAGTACACACTATGAAGCATTAGTTAAGCGTTAATTAATACTCAATTCTTCATTTATAACACATGAATACTCATTAGTATGTAGTTTACTATAAACGCAGTTGGTGCTTAACCCTAATCCTAACCATATGAGTAAAACATTGTAACAGTGTTTATAAACTACATACTAATGAGTATTTATGTGTTATAAATGATGAATTCAGTATTTAATGCTTAAAGGGATAGTTCAACATTTTGGCAAATTGGCCCATTGCCATAATCGCTGTAGTCATAGCAGTAGGTTTGTTACCTTTATTTGTCGGTGTAAGCTATTTTTAGAACGGCGGAGCGAAGCAGCAGCCTGCTCAGAGCTACGCTACGGAGGCTAAGGGAATTTCTTGGTTTCCCTCATCAAACTTATCAAATACAAAATTCCAAAACTCCAAAAACACTTTCCTGAACAAGTTGTGACCTACACATTCACCACGCTATGAGATAATAACGGAACGCTACGAAACAGAGCCGTTTTCGGGGTAAATACAGAGACTGCTTGCTGAAAAACTGTCCCTGAACGCAACGCGCATCAGCGGTTTTACATGAATTTACCTCTTAAACGGCTCTGTCTGGTAATGTTCCGCTATTATCTCATAGCGTGGTGAATGTGCAGGTCACAACTTGTCCACCAGAGCGTTTTGGAGTTGTTGGGTTGTGTATTTGATGAGTTTGATGAGGGAAACCAAGAAATTCCCTTAGCCTCCGTAGCGTAGCTCTGAGCAGGCTGCTGCTTCGCTCCGCCGTTCTAAAAATAGCTTACACCGACAAATAAAGGTAACAAACCTACTGCTATGACTATAGCGATTATGGCAATGGGCCAATTTGCCAAAATGTTGAACTATCCCTTTAATAGTGTGTACTTATTATAAAGTGTTACCCAAAATACCATCAACACACAACATCCCTCCTGTCGATACGATGATGATGAAGAGCTGAGAGGTCAGAGACGGACTCTTCCTCATGATTCATCATCGATAATCAACTCTGTTTATATTATAATCATGAAGACATTCCAGTGCAGCTCGTGTAGAAAAATTGTAGATTTGTTCAGGTTCGACCGCAGGATCGTGCAGCCGTGACCAGGTCGGTGCGTCGTCGTCGTTGTTGGTGAACCCGTCTGATTTAATTTATTAATTCAAATCGATTAAATTAAATTAAATTAAAACCCACTCGTGCTGGTGTTGTTCCCACACTCACTCTCAGCCTTAACCACAACAACACACACTTTATTTTTTAAAATTAAATACACACCCCGACCCACCACTTCACGATCCAAGGCGGAACAATTAGAGTTTCTCTTAAAGATGGTTTTTTGCTGCTGTATTTTTGTATTTGATCGTTTTTCTCTTTTTATAACGTTCAACAGCTCAGGTTGTCACTGAGGGGAAATACTTGAATATTTTTTTATTGTAACTCTGCTGGATGTACTTATTACGGATCTTAATAATCTGTGTTCTTTTTCTTTATTCTTGCTCTTACTATCTGAGATTTTTAAATTAAAAACAGTAATGTGACATGACCTAATTTATTTTTTTTCAGTGTTTACAGGATGTCACGTAGGGGGTTTGAACACATTTAGTTCCTTTCTTGTTATTCACAGATCACATCGACAGTTTCCGTTAGTAAACACCGTCATGATGTTGTTGGTCATGAAAACACATTTACTGATCATATTATCGCCATAATTCATGAAAGCATCAAATTGTACAGGACCTGCTCTTATTCTGTTCTGTTCTTATTTTTGAAATGTTGCCTATAATAAATGTTGTTGGTTTTTTTTAAATAAAAACAAATATTTGAATAAATAATAAAGATGGAATTTAAAGTTCATTCTTGTACTTCATCGGCCGATGCAATTTTTCAACTTGTCGCCTTGTAATTGTAGATGTTCAAATGTTGAAATTGACATTTTTTTATCAACCAGTCCCTCAAAGAAATGGAAATTCAAACAAGTCTGTAACATAACAGGTGAACTCCATCCGCTGAATGCTGAAGGTCATGTGATGTGATTGAAAGCCCCAGAACAGCTGCTATTGGATTGTTTTACCACTAAAGAGTCTGTTGGCCTGTTGTAGCTGGATCGATCATCTATCTGTAGTTTCACCGTCACCCCTAGGTACGGTGGCCCTGAAGTGCAAAACACAACGGCAAATCAGACAACAACGGCAAAAGAGAAAACACAACGGCAAAAGAGAAAACACAACACAAAGAGAGAAAACACAACGGCAAAAGAGAAAACACAACACAAAAAGAGAAAACACAACGGCAAAAGAGAAAACACAACACAAAAAGAGAAAACACAACACAAAAAGAGAAAACACAACGGCAAATCAGAAAACACAACGACAAATTACTAAACAACGGCAAATCAGAAAACAGTGTATTTATGCATGTGGGGTGTCTGAGTATCTAAGTGTATGTTTAATACATAAAAAAAATATATATAAAATTTTTTCCAATTTTTTTTTGTTGTTGTATCATAAATATATGTCTGACATTTATAATAAACCAAACGGCTTGAGAATCGGTTGAATATTCGGTGAGTTATGGCGATTTTAATGGTTAATAGACGTCTGCCTCTGTTGACTAGTGCAGTAAGTAGACACGGCTTCCCCCTGACCAAGATGGCGGCCGCGTTGACGTATTCCACTCGAGGGTACCTACCTTTTCCGGTTTGGTTAATGTCGTTGTGTTTTCTCTTTCTGTGTTGTGTTTTCTCTTTTGCCGTTGTGTTTTCTCTTTTTGTGTTGTGTTTTCTCTTTTTGTGTTGTGTTTTCTCTTTTGCCGTTGTTGTCTGATTTGCCGTTGTGTTTTGCACTTCAGGGCCACCACCCCTAGGGTATAAATATTTCCCTATGATATGAGACACCAACACTAAACCTTCATACGTCATCATCATCTGCATCATAACACACTGACATCAGAGGAGTTCAACTAATTCTCTGCTGCTGAACTCAAGTCAAATCTTGGATCATCTGATGTGACCAGACAGCGAGTGGTATGATCAGACATAAAAATGTGGTAAAGGCGAACGTGACAAACAGCACACAACAATACACTGCCTGTCCAAAAAAAAGTCACTTAATATTTTTTGGTTAGAATGCTTTTAGCTTTGATTACAGCACGCATTTGCTGTGGTATCGTTTCAATAAGCTTCTGCAATGTCACAACATTTATTTCCGTCCAGAGTTGGATTCATTTTTCACAGATTCTCAATGGACCACATTTCTTCCTTCAAGATGAAGATTCCCACCTATCCTTCCAGTTTTTAATAATGCGTTGGACAGTTCCAAATTAAGTAGTCACAGCAATCTCCTTAGATGTTAGATTTGCTTGATGCCAAAAATTTGACCCTTGGCCTTGACCACAGGTGTCTTCTAAGAAATGAGACTGCATCAATTGAGGTAAAACATATGAAACATATAACATGCAGTAATTATCCAATGGGAGGCTCTTACCTATTAGCTTATTTAAATCCAAGTGGTGACTTTTTTTTTGGACGGGCAGTGTATATGGACATAACATTTAATGTAGATGAAAGATTCAAACTCTTTGGTTGCCTGTGCAGCCATCTTTCTGGGGTGTTCTGGGAAATGTTTCTCACTCCTTCCTTTTGTAATTGTTTGTGGTCCTGATAAATCTTATTTTGAAGGGCTATGTGACCCTTCACCTCAGCCCCTACACCTGTATCTAAAAAAGAATAGAGACCTTTACACTGAACGTAGAAGAGGTAGAAATGGGCCATAACGTCGTGGTGCATTGTCTCTAAAATAATCAGCCTCTTTCTGTCGTCTGCACTCTTTTATTCCACTTTACAAAAAAAACTCTTGCCACACATAAAAATGAAATATCAAACATCACAGATGTGACAAGTGGAGTTACGCGTCATCACCAGAACATATAGACAAATAGGGCTTCTTCTTTTCTTTTTTTCTTTTTTGTACCGATTGTACAAGGAAGATAAATGTTATTTACATCAAGTATACACAAAATCATACACAGAAAATACACAATATTTGACATATTTACAAACAGTCACACAAAGTATAATTGTCACAGACGGCAACGGCACAACACAGAGAGCATTCTCAAACATTAGACTTTCATAGTGAACAAACAGGAACTGTGTTTAACTGGAATGAAATGAACCTTTTCTGACTTTGCTTCCAGTTTGAATCCCAGTGTGCATGTACGTATATCAAAACTAGTACAGTAAAATGCATTGGTCTTCGTTACATTCACTTTGTTTTTAACTTCATAGCCATTGGATTCATATAGATTCTCATTTTTTATAATTTTCAAAAGGGAAAAAAAATGTATTCAAATATACAGGATCTTGGTAAAAATTGGTGAAAATATAGAGTTTTAAGGAAGATATTTCTTTGATTTATCCTCTGCATGGCGTTATCAATGTGTTCTGATTGGCAGTTGAACGAGAAAATTGTCTTACGGTACTTCTGTACATGATATTGATTAACAGCTAACAACCATGCAAGTTATTTGGATCAGAATGGATGTCGACGAGGCGTTTTACAATGTACAGTTAGTCCGTTCCTTAAAAGCAACTATCAACATCAACACTGTGCAGCAGCGGTGAAACGTTATTGGCCGTTCCTATTGGTGCTTATGATAAAAAATAAATAAAAAAATACTAGTCCCTTTACCCAAGTCCAAAGCATCGGCCATTTTCATTAATCATGCTGTTGGTGTTCGTGGTCCCAAGAGGATGAATCCCAATGATCTTAATGACACCGCGATCATCCCAGTAGCACCACTATCTGTCCATAATGTAACTAAAATTAAGTTGATGTGGTATATTCCAGCTCCCCAGAGGATGAACCTACACAACTTTCTCCACAGGCCTCCCTGTAGCTAAAAGACTAGACCACACTCTCTTTTCTCAAGAGCTTTGACCTCCCAAAAATGTCCACAAGAAATAACAACCCATCGTTGTGTGCCAATCCTGCTCTCCAGAGGATGAGCCATCATAATGCCTCTCTCAAGCCAAAAGATCAATATATTCATTGCCAACAGAGGATGAGTCTTTGTTCCTCCTAATAATAGATTTAAAAAAAGACACCTAATGCCCAGATATTCAATGTCCCTTGATGATGAACCTTAATCATCAGATTCATGGTGGTTTGTCCTCATGTATAACCTTTAGCTTGTGAGTCTATTTGTGCACATGATATAATTTATTGCCACGAAATGTCCTCCATCACATCCCTAATAACAACAGTGAAACTTGTTGTGGGCTTTTATGGTCCCCAGAGGATGAACCGTGTTGATCCTGGTAAACCCCATGGTTTTTACCTCTTTGGTGATTCTCAGCCCCAAGTTTTCACTGTTGATTTCATAGGGCGATCTTTACACACTTCACTTAAACACAATGTCTTGTATACTGGGATAATCTGATTAGCACAATCCCAGAGGATGAACCCTTAGCTTCATAACAGGAGTAAGCATTTTGAGTATATGTAGATGTATGTAGATATGTGAGTTGCTGAACAAACTGGAGAGGTCTGTAAACGCGCTAATCAATCCTCCTCCCAACCCTCTATGATGTATATACTTGATATATCCAGTCAGTCACCAAAGCAACAAAACTCTTAAGATATCATCACGTTTATTTCATTGGTGACGATGACAACTGAAGAATCGCTACCCATAAAAAGCTTTTTTCAGTTTGATGTATGTTACCAAGACGTGGACAACAGAGCTGCTAATGGAGCTCGGACGCCGCGTTTGTGTCGCATCATTCACACTGTAATTGTGAACAAGAAAAGGGAGGGACAGTCTGACAGCTACGATATCTCAAACTGGATGAAAAGAGCCACAGAAATGTCAACGAGTGATAGAAGGGCTCCAACTGGATCAAAGTAAAAACCCAGTGCTAACTCACTGAGATGTAGCGGTAGTCCTGGTAAAACTGAAGCGTGATTGGCACTACAATGATTTTGCACTTTACAGGTCAGCAGAATAAAATGAAAAAAAGGAACAAGAAACTGTCGCTGTATGACTTGGTAAAGCTCAGACGGATGGATTGATGGATGACAGGTGAAGCGGATGGATGGATGGATGGATGGGTAACGCTGAGGCGACGGGAGGAATTAGAGGTGGATGAGACGGACGACAACATGAAGCTCAAACTAATCGTCCGACTCCAGGACTAAATCACTGTCGCCCTTGGACTTGAACGTCTGCTGAGTGGAAACAACTGAACGCTTCTTCAGCCCGATTCATCCTCCAATAGTCGTATCAACCATCGGCTCAGTCTTAAGGTGGACAAGTGCAGCATTTCTGTTTGTAAATCCTTTTAAGATCCATTGTAGGAAGTATTTTGATATTTTTGAGATAATGGGTTTTTGATTTTCGAGAGCTGGAAGCCATAATCGTTCAAATTTTAGACCAAAAAGCTTGTTATCAATCCAGAATAATATGTAAAAACTTCACTCTTTTTTTGGAGATGCAGCTGTAGGTGTGCGATTCTGAAAAACTGAAACAAAAACAAAAAATGCCCGCAACGCAACAAAACTACGACCAAAAACAAAACAAAAACAGCCCTTAATGTGTTCAGCATTGTTATAAAAACACCAGTCACGCCCCAGTCCTCACGTTTCCATTGACTTCAGCTCAAATCCAGATGTTTAACAAAGTGAAATGATCTCGTTTTCTTGACCCAACACTTCCAGCGTAGAGAAAGATCTTTGGCATGAGACAGTACAGCACAGGAGGACGTTTGGTCGAGTCTGAATTTAGACACTTGAGACGCTGTGTTGAGGTGAATTATAGTGAAATGATTAAAGGTTAACTCGTTTAAGGAGCAGTGTGAAGGATCCAGACGTCAGGGATCAATTATATTTTCCATTGAACTCATCAGTGTGAGTCCAAACTCAAGATTTGCATAAGATGGGAAGTATCTTATTTTGAAAGGCTGCATTGACCATCGTTCTGGTATTAGTTGTGACTGCTGCTGGTTCAGACATTTACCCTCATTAGATTACTATGATACTAGTCAGCAGGTTGTTTAGTAACCACTCGCTCTCTCTGTGATCTCTCTAAGGCAACAACCAGCTCTATGTACAGATTTATATTTCCCCAGACGTATCTTTAAACCCAACTCTTCCAATAAACGACGCCTGGGAACGACAGAAGGTCAAGAATTAAAGTTCAGCTTGTAAAACAAAGTCGTAAACGAACAGCTCTCTTCAGTCCGACCTTTAAAAACAAATAAAACGATGAACTGCAGAGGGAGAATCTGCTCGGTGGTCGTTGGGTTCAGGTGGAGGATGAAGACACGGACGTCAGAGTCGTCCATGTGTCCTCAGGTCATCCACACGCTAACGGCTGCAACTAATCAACTGGTCCAGACTAATATATTGGGATTTGCATTAGTATTATCATCGTGTTTGTTGATGTGCTCTTAAATCTGTCGGTTTATGGTTCTACAAACCAGGCAGTGTTTAATTCAACTTTCATGAAGCGTCACCAACGTTATTTAAACTAAGAGGTCAAACAGAAAATGGCTGCTAGCCTTTTGACTGGTCCAACTCTTTCTGTCTTCACAGTCAAATTAACACAGATTTAATTTGACGGCAGCAAATGTAAACGTAAGTAAAACTCTTTTTTAACTTTGACTCATACAGGATTTTCAGACTTTGAACTGAACTAGCTTTGAGCTAGCTCCATTAGACTGGTTGATATATTTTACTATTGTACTGTAGATTACCTATAATTTATCTAATTTTATCATGCATACCCCCTTTAATTTATTTTATCTAATTAACTGTATCCTTCATTTTAGTTTGTGTCCTCCTGGTCTCAATTTATTGTTGGGTCCTTGTATTGCATGGGCGGCCCATCTCTTATACGGTTTTATGGCACTTGTTTGTAACTTGTCTCTTCTATGTTGTTTTGTCATGCACTTTGTAAACTTGTTTTAAAGGTGTAATATAAATAAAGTTATTATTATAATAAGTCATGTCAGAAGTAAGACTGTGATAAAAACTTGTGTTGTGGTGACAGCGCTGCTGCCTCCATGTCCTGACCTTTAACCTCAGTCTTATTTTGAAAGTCCTCCAGTGTTTGGTGGAAACCTAGTAACGACCAGTCAGAGCATGTTAGCATTGAGCACCCGACGCCGACACATGGATGAATTCTCCGTCTGTTTTTACTCGTGACTTGATAACAAACATAAAAAAATCAACCTAAACCTCTTCCTGCTTTATTTCTTATTCAACAGGAAGTTGTGTTGTGGAAACTTCCCTCACCGGTGCAGCTCAGCCAGAGAGAATGAGAATGTGCCCGAGCCGTTCAAAGGTCCTGTTGCAGTCCGGTCTGGTTCGGTCCGGTCCGGTCCGGTCCGGTATCGGCACCGGTCTCAGTCCGTGGGGTCCTGGCAGTGGGAGCAGTGGCTCATGTCCTCGGAGTAGAGCTCCACCTGGATGGTGATGCTGTGGAAACCAAACTTGGTGTGTAGCAGGTCTGTGGCCTCCTGCAGCACAGACTGAGGGTCGGCTCCTTCCTCTGGAGGGAAGTCAGGGAGGAGAAGACAACACAGTCAGTCTGTTCAACTCTGATCAACATCACTATAAACCAGTGGTTCCCAAACCTTTTGTGGCCAAGGCACACCAAAGGACAAGTAAAAATCTCAAGGCACACCTATTATTCAAAATAGCCTTCATAACACGTGTTATCACTTATATCATGTAAAATGTCTGTAAATGTGCATCATTATTTAATAATGCCAAATAAAATGTGACAAAGACAACTAGGCTACATTACTCACAAAATCATATTTATTAACAAAATATTTCAAAGATTAATTTGAAACATTATCAAATTAGGCTTCATCAAAGCAGCAATACAACCATTTAAACCAGACAGGTCACAATAACCGTCCATGGTCCTACAGATTGATCAGCATTGAAACATATTGTGCGAAATATGGGGTTCTCTTTGAGGATTTTTTTTTTTAAGAATTGTTTTTAGGTATAGAGTTTGCCTCTGTATTATGAAATGAGCGCATACAAAGTACTGATAGTAAATTAAAAATTATTATTTTTTGTGTAGTTGTATATTGCAATAATAATGTATGGTTGTCACAAAATCCCACGGCACACCTGGACTTGCCTCACGGCACACCAGTGTGCCGCGGCACACCGTTTGGGAACCACTGCTATAAACTCACTCATGTTTAATGTGAAATAATAACATTTGTATTTTACACAAAATCTGGATTTAAACAATAAAATGACACATTAGGATTATTTTAGGTTTCAAAAAAAGCACTGTAGAAGACAGAGGGGGTTAATGTCTGTGAGTTTCAAGTCTGTGAGACTCAAGTTCAACTTTTCACATTTAAATTGGCAAAGTAACATGAAAAAACTCAGATTGTCTGACATTATAAACTCAAAAATGTGCAAGAAAAAAAACTCACAAATCTGCCAAAACAAATTTGAAAGAATTTTTGGTAACCTTTTAATTTACAGGCTGCTAATTATGTGATAATGTCTAGAAATAGCCAAGAAATAACAAGTAGGCTAATTGCATCATAATGTGAAGAAATAGCCGAGAAATAACGGTCAATTTCATCGTAATGTCATGTTTTTCATAAAGACAAAAGATGGACAGACTTTTTTCCCACTAAGTCTTTGCAATTGACCGTTATTTCTAGGCTATTTCTGGACATTATGATGCAATTACTTATTATTTCTTGGCTATTTCTTGACATTATCACGTAATTAACGGCCTGTAAATTAAAGGGTTACTGATTTTTTTTTTTTTTAACAAAACACAAATTTTAGATTTTTTTAAATGCGTGCTTTGTACATTACAATGTGCATACCTTCGTATTTATGGTCAATTTGTTTTTGTTTTTTCTGCTTTATACTGTTGTATGGCTCAATACAATGTTGTTTACATTGCACTTGCACTTTCTGATTGATTTGTTATTGTAACTATATTGTATACCTGTTGTGAAGCACATTGAGTCTACCTTGTGTCTACCATTTTGAACTGAATAGACTTTAATATTGTCAGTACTTGTTTCTCTTCTTCTGTCTCATTTCCTCTGCTGCAGTAAAAGGTGAATTTCTGCCCCGGTGTGAGATCAATAAATCAATAGATCACAGTATCTAATCTTGAGCAGCCGTAACAGCGGACGACAGAGTGACGTTACCTACGGCCAGGTGAACGGAGACCAGCGCCTGGCCCAGGGTCAGAGCCCACAGGTGCAGACTGTGCATGGACTTGACGGCCTTCACCGACAGCAGCACCTCCTTCACCGAGTTGAACTCTATTCCTTTAGGAGAACCTGAAACACAGACGACCGCACGTCAGCACCCGCAGCAGTCTGAAGAGGTCAGAGGTCACAGAGGTCACAGAAGTCGCATCTCTGTAGGTTGAAAACAGCCCCAGTCGTGGTGTTTTTACACCTTGTAGCAACCCAAAATGTAATAACGGCCAATAACGTGATAATGTTGGCCATTTTAAATGTGAAAAAAAAATAAAAACGTAATAACTTGCCAATAATGTAATAAGATATTTCATTATTAGGCTAGTTAAAAAAAACTTTTAACATTGTAATAACCAGTTATTACATCACATTTTCAAAGGATTTTGAACTTATTCATTATTATATTGGCAAAAAAAAAAAAAAAAGTTGTTACATTTGTGACTCAGGCATTTTATTACATTATTGGTTGTTTTTACGTTTTCGGTTGCTACACATCTAAATAATCAAACAAAACCACTTAAACAATCAGAACCTGAGATGTTTAATTGAATATCTAAACATTTATCTGTAGCATAAAGACTCTGAGTTGCCGCTGCAGGCATCAAGCTGCTCGTTGTGTTGTTGTGGGCGACGCCTCAGGACGGTGTCTCCTCTGGGCGTCATTTTGTCTGAATTCATTCATGTGCAAAGAGAAATTTTTAAATGTCCTAAAAAAAACTTAGGACATCCCCGGGACGTGACCATCTGTGCTCTTGTGTGTGTGTGTGTGTTTTTTGTTCTGCATTTATTTCAAAGTTGAACCAGGCGACTGAGTGGGAGCCAGTGTGGCGTTAACAGAAGCACAGAGCTGTGTTTACTCTTCACCACGGAGCTGCTGCACGGATACAGGCTGAAAACAGACGTCCACCCTGAGCTGAATGACCTCAGATAACACGAGAGAGCAACGACGACCTCTGAGCGTCACGTGACTCTGACCCCAGATCAGATCAGGTCAAAACTCAACAGCTGCCGACGAGAAAAACAACTCAAAGTTACAGATTCAGCTCCTAAATAAATAGATGATGCATTCACTGGCCTTCACGCAGAAAGTGAGTTAGTTTATTTTATCATATTTTCTTTTATATAACAAGTCCAGTGAGGCGTTTGAAGGTTTCTGGAAAAAAACACCATTGTAGTTTAAATAATTTTGTTTTCAGACACATTACTATTTTTATTCCCATTATAAAGGTTAATCGTAGTTTAAATGTTCACAGTGATATGATTGGAAGAGATTGACCTATTGATCTACACTTTATCTATCAAGAATAAACCATACTGTCATAATCATTTCATGAGAAGAGGTTAGAAAATATTTTATTCCAACTTCATGGGCAGCTGCGTATATATGTATGTTTGTTTTTGATTCATTCATAAAAAAGTTACATTTGCATAAAGCTGCTTTAAATTTAACCCTCTCTGGTACCATGTTGCCCTCAGGCAACATACCACTTTTTGGCCTGTCACATCTCCACAATTCATCCCATTTAATGCTGTAATACTTTAAAAAAGAGAAGAGACCTAAGAGAACCAATAACAATGCTTTAATTTATCACATGACTTTCAAGAAGCCACTGAAACCCTTTTTGTGCAGACTTTTTCAAAGGAAACAGGTTTGCCATTTTGCTCCACTGAAACGGTCTGAAAACATACAGTAACTTCCTGGCCCTTTTTCATCTGGAAAAAAATATATTTACACTAATAGATTAGTAAAGTTTAATTTTTAATAGTTCCATGCAATTTAGTTACTTATTAAATAATGGAAACTTGTTAAAATGCACCTGTTGCCCGAAAGCAACAACGTACCATTATAGAAAATTGCAATGTTGCCTTGAGGCAACAGTGGACCATTATGGAATCAAAATTGCATTATGAGACTATGGTAGTGTGTGTTTAGGTGTAAATATAATGTTAAAAAACATATAATTCATCATAATTTTGTTTTTTATCCTTAATAAATTTGATTTTGGATGCAGTAAAGTAAACATCAGGCTATTATGATGATGATGAGGAAGATGAGAATGAGAATTCGGATGAATATGAAATGTGTGATTCATTTGAGATCAATCATGATTAACTATTTAAACCCACAGGTCTGGTGTGTATATACTGTAGTACATAGAGTTGAGTGTCTGTGGGTCGGTACCTTCCAACAGTATCCTGAAGACGTCTCTGAGGATGGTGACGGTGGTGCACAGGACGAAGACGGAGAACAGGAAGGTGCAGATGGGGTCGGCCACTTTGTACTCAGGCTGATGAGAGAAAGAGAGAGACATAAAGGTTAAAGGGATACAGCACCCAAAATCGATAATAATTCACCGTCATGCCAAGGAAGAGTTTGGAGAACTTTCAGA
This sequence comes from Trachurus japonicus, assembly GCF_045865225.1. Taxonomy (NCBI): domain Eukaryota; kingdom Metazoa; phylum Chordata; class Actinopteri; order Carangiformes; family Carangidae; genus Trachurus; species Trachurus japonicus. Next base: position 6,901,626 of record NC_140930.1, on the reverse strand, counting down.
GTCATCAAAACGCTTTAGGAGTTCCAGGGGGGGTCCAGCTGGCAACGGATTTTCATATAACGGCGACGGATAGAGTTCATTATTGAATCGTCCAAAACACACACTATGAAACATCCAGATACCTCCATACTGCTCGTCTGTACTGACCCAAGTGTCCTGAAGCCGCCACATGTAAAGGTTGTTCGGAAAAAATTAATGTGATCTCTGTTTTTATCCTTGTTGTAGTAGCACCATTCGCACCATTACTGACCTCAGCCTTTTTAAATCGAAGCTAAAGACGCACTTTTTTTAGATTAGCATTTAACTCTGACTAGGGAAGTCCTGCTCTTAAGTGTACTTAAAGCAGATATCAGTGGAATGTTTTTGTTAATATAAGTCCTAAATAGTCCTATTTTCCGTCAGCAATCACTTACATGAAGTATTTCAGCCTAAACACGAGTCTCTCCGTCACTCTGCTCTGCTGTAACCCGAGGAGAAAATTTTCCTTGTGGGATACAAGTGTTATCCAATGAGGGGAGAGAACGGCATGAAGGGCTGTGTGTGCAGCCAAGGGATGCGCGTGAATGTGGTGACGTAGCACGAGGACCAATTGATGCCTGACAAGGGCGGGGGCTGCTAACTCATGGTGCGTTCAAGGAAACTCGTACTTTGTGTTTTTCCTTCCTGTGAAGTCATACCAGTTCGATCTGGTACGAGTTCACGGGTCGGAAGTTACGAGTGGCCGTTATAGGGAACTTTCACAGACAACAGGACGGTAAAAACACGAGCTACGGGTTACCTGGAACGCTACCAAGTCGTAGTTGTGACTTGAAGCTGTAACTTACGGTTTCAAAAGCCTGCCTTGAACACAGCATTAGCCGAAACGGCCGTGCCGCTGTTATCTGCTTTAATTTTGCCTGTTTTTATTCTACTGTATGCACTTTTAGAGGGCCTTTAACACCCTGCAGCACTAGTAGCACTTTCTTGTATCTTCTTGCAGCACTATGGCACTTTCTTGGGTTTTTATGTATTGTTTTTAGGTATTATTATTTGATTGCCTTGATGTAAAGCACTTTGGGTACCGTCTGGCTATTGTAAAGTGCTATACAAATACATTTTGATTGATTGATTGATAGTAGCTCCCAGTGGCTGCGCAAGATTTGCTCTTGTTCTTCCGTGTTTACATCAATCCAATGGTTTACAACGACGAACAAACATCTTGCAGCAAATCTCGCTCAGCCACTGGGAGCTACTGCTACAACAAGGCTAAAAACAGAGATCACATTAATTTTCTCTGAACAACTTTTTCATGTGGCGGCTTCAGGACACTTGGGTCAGTACAGACGAGCAGTATGGAGGTATCTGGATGTTTCATAGTGTGTGTTTTGGACGATTTAAAAAAGTGAACTCTATCCGCCGCCATTATATGAAAATCCGTCGCCAGCCCGACCCCCCCTGGAACTCCTAAAGCGTTTTGATGACTCTGAAAGTTCTCCAAGCCCTTCCTTGGCATGACGGAGAGTAGATGATTGGTGAATTATCGATTTTGGGTGAAGTATCCCTTTAAAGAGGCTAGAGTGAGAGAGATAAAGGTTAAAGAGGCTGGATGAAGAGAGACAGAGAGAGATCAGATGGTGTTTTCCAGTCATGAAGCTTTAAAACGCCCCGGGCAGAGAAATAAACTGGGACATGCTGCATGAGGACGGGAACATTTAACCCTGTCGTCCTGAACGTCCCACACTCAGGACAGATGTGGTCATGACCTCATGTTATTTATGGCGTGATGCGTTCAAGTGCATGTTGTGTTAATCACTGCTATGACTGTATTTCTTTAAAGAGATAGTTCAACATTTTTGGCAAATTGGCCCATTGCCAGTCATAGCAGTAGGTTCGTTACCTTTAATTGTCAGTGCAAGCTGTTTTTAGAACGGCGGAGCAGAGCCACGAGCTGCTAAGGAGGCTAATGGGATTTCTTGATTTCCTTCATCAAACTCATCAAATACACAATCCAACAACTCCAAAACGCTCTGGTGGACAAGTTGTGACCTGCACATTCACCACGCTATGAGATAATAACACAACGTTACCAGACAGAGTTGTTTTAGAGGGAAATTCATGCAAAACCGCTGATGCGTGTTGCCTTCAGGGGCAGTTTTTCATCAAGCAGTCTCTGTATTTCCCTCTAAAACAACTCTTGTCTGGTAACGTTGTGTTATTATCTCATAGCGTGGTGAATGTGCAGGTCACAACTTGTCCACCAGAGCGTTGTGGAGTTGTTGGATTGTGTATTTGATGAGTTTGATGAGGGAAACCAAGAAATCCCATCAGCCTCCGTAGCATAGCTCTGAGCAGCTCACGGCTCTGCTCCGCTGTTCTAAAAATACCTTGCACCGACAATTAAAGGAAACGAACCTACTGCTATGACTATAGGGATTATGGCAATGGGCCAATTCGCCAAAATGTTGAACTATCCCTTTAAAGGACCCAAAACGTGCAATGATCATTGTGATCGATATCTGACCCGGAAGTAGATGACGATGGCGGCCACCAGGACGCCGACGCTCTGCAGCAGGTCTCCGACCACGTGGATGAAGGCGGCGCGGACGCTGGTGTTGCCGTGGCCACCGAGGAGCCCGTGGCCGTGGCCGTGGGCGACGGGGCTGTGGCCGTCCTCGTCGATGTGGTGGTAGCCGCTGCCGTGGGCGTGGAAGGTGGTGGAGTGATGGAGGATGTAGGCCATGCTGCACACACACACACACACACAGAGGATGAGCCGATCGACAGGAAATCAACTGTATTGATCATAGAAGAATGTCGAACTCTGAGGTTCAAACACAAAACTCTTCACATGTAGCCTACTCTTCAATTTGAGTATTTTAAAGGAGCATTATCGCAAATCCAAATTCTTAATTCGGCCACTAGATGGAGCCAGGCGGAGCATATCAGATATAAACAAGTGGGCAGCTGTCAGAGAGTAGTCCAGTAATTTTAGGCCAAAAAAGGGGTCAACGTTAAACAAATTGCAACAGAAGCAAACTCAACTGATTTTGTATCCTCAGCATGTCCTGAGTGAGGGAAAAAAAGCCCAGAAGAATCCCATTAGGGGAAAGTTTCGAAAAACACCCAAACATATCCCATTTATACGCATATAAAAAATTTTTTTCACGTGAATAGGGTAAAATTTGTAACCTTTAGATATCTACATGAAAATTACTGAGTTGATTACTTACAAACAAAAAATGTATTACAAGTTTTTTGAAATTATTTGTTAACATGAGCAAATTTGCATAAATCTGCATAAATTTGCATAAATTCCACCGTTTTGACGGCACATGTATATATGAAGTTGCTGTGGTGGTACCGGCATGAAAATTGGAATGAGTTGACTCCATCGGTCAACCGACAAGTTGACCACTTTAAATTTCAAGATGACTGCAATTTTTCAAGACAGCCACATCCTTAGTAGAGCAGGTATGACATGCTCCGTCTCTATTAATGCTCATGGGCCTAAATTGGTTCCATTCCTTAAGTTTTTTAACTGTAATATCATATTACAGTTAAAAAATGTCTTGTTCAATCTTGTTAACATATTATATGTTAACAAGATTGAACAAGACATTTTCACCTGCTCTACTCAATGTTTAGATCAGGTGCTGTATGTATGCAAATTAGCCATACATAACTGGATTATGCACTGTTGGCTCATGTCATACCTGCTTTACTAAGGATGTGGCTGTCTTGAAAAATCAACCAAAACGCGGCCATAGCAGTGTATTTCAGTTTGTGCGAATCAGGGGATTTTACAGTCATCTTGAAATTTAAAGTGGTCAACTTGTCGGTTGACCGATGGAGTCAACTCACTCCAATTTTCATGCCGGTACCACCACAGCACCTTCATATATACATGTGCCGTCAAAACGGTGCAATTTATGCACATTTGTACACATTTATGCACATTTGCTCATGTTAACAAAGAATTTCAAAAAACTTGTAATACATTTTTTGTTTGTCTTAATGTAAGTAATCAACTCAGTAATTTTCATGGAGATATCTAAAGGTTAGAAATTTTACCCTATTCATGTGAAAAAAATGTTTTATATGCGTATTAATGGGATATGTTTGGGTGGTTTTCTAAACTTTCCCCTAATGGGATTCTTCGGGGCTTTTTTTCCCCTCACTCAGGACATGTTGAGGATACAAAATCAGTTGAGTTTGCTTCTGTTGCAATTTGTTTAACCTTTTCTCATAAAATGACTGGACTAGAGAGAGAGGAGCCTCGTTTAGTCCTCAGCAGCCTGACACTGCTACATTACAATTTACTGTTGCATTTTTCCGGTTCGGAGGTCGGATTTGCGAGTTCCGAGTGCAATCGAACGCAGCAAGCGCCGGACCGGCTTGGATCATAACAAAGACAAATGCTGCATTTGCCCCACGGACACTATACTGTTGGCGATTTTTTTTTGTAAATTTAGTTATGGCTCCCCCCGACCTATCTTTTGCATAATTCAGCTTGTTTTATGCTATTACTGCTGTATTTGCGATAATGCTCCTTTAAATAATTTCTCGAAACATATCTCTTCCTTTTCTTTTTTTTTTTACAAAGAAAGTCGTAATTTTGTGTTTTGTTTGCGTTTTTTTGAACTTTATTCATCTTTGTGTGATGTTTATTCTCCGAAGCTAAAGACTAATTTCTAATTTTGTGACTGTAAATACCAAAATTGGCTTTTTCCAGCTTCTCAGATGTGAAGATTTAATATTTTTCTTCACTCAGATGTGACAGTGCAAAGTGATCTTTTTGCTCAGATAAGATAAAACATTTAAATCCATCTGAGGTCAATTACAACAAGCATTTTTCATAGTTTTAAAGACAAGAAAATCATCTGTAGATTAATAGAAGTCAACATATTTAAGCGTTATGCAGATCTGGTGTCATGGTTAATTAATTTTAAGCCTGTTTAAATTGGATTTAATGAAACGTTGTCAACAAACAGATTTAGAAACACAGAACATGATGAATACGGAGGCTCAAAGCTGCTGAAGTTTTACATTATTTACTTCAATAAGAGATGATAAATGAATAGTTAGAAACTTTAAACTCGTAGTTAAAACACGTGTGATCAAGAAAAACAATCTGTATATGTAAAATGTAAATATTTCTCCTGTTGTTTCAGAGTTTCTCACATGATGTTCACGATGACGGCACATCCGGACGTGATCAACATGACGTGACCTTCGATCTCGTAGTCGTTGCGTACGATTCTCTCGATGGCCAAATAGACGAGAGCGCCGGTGACGATCCAGATGGACATGGCGGAGATGAACGCCCCGAGGATCTCTGAGGAGAGAGAGAGAGAGAGAGGAGACACAGGTCCAACTCCACCACGTTACATGGTGTTTACGTTTTTAATAGAGGATTTTCTATGATATTTGATACATTTTAATGCTGTTTAATCATGTTTTATACCATTTGATTGTTGTGTTTTACACATAGACGGTTTTACACTATATTTCCTAAAAGGCACCTATAAATACAAAAAATTTGGTAACCCTTTAATTAAGTAATTGCGTCATAATGTCTAGAAATAGCCTGGAAATAACGGTCAATTTAGTTTAGTTTAGTTTAACAAGTTTATTTGTATCAGGGACAATGTACAAAATAACATTAGTCTCAAGATGAGAAGAGATGCCTTGTACCGGATTTAGCTTACTAGCTACTTTCCATCCGTAGTCCCTGGGCAGGTGAATAAGAACAATAGAAATGTAAGAATTATCAATTTACATAGCGTTCTAAACATCCATACACATATGCATATACACCCTCTCACATAGTCATGTCGAGAAATATAGCCAAGAAATAATGATTGATTGTGTAGAAATAGCCCAGAAATATCGTCAATTGCAAGTTCTGGCCTTTCCCCAAAGATTCAAAGCATGAAAAGCATGTTTAATCTTTTGTCTTTTATGAAAAACATGACATTAGTATGAAATTGACAGTTATTTCTAGGTTATTTTGACTTTATTTCACAGCATAGCCCCTTGAGGTGTGCCATCTCATTTTCGAGGGGGTCCTTATTAACAACAAAAATACAAAACATGAGTTCAGTCATAGTACAGGTTCATAATAGAAAGTACGGTAATTTCTTGACATTACTACACAATTACTTGTTATTTCTTGGCTATTTCTTGACATTATCACGTAATTAACAGCCTGTAAATTAAAGAGTTACCAGCAGGGATTCATATATGGTCGTCATTCATTCATTCATCCTTTACAGGGATAGTTCACCCAAAATTGAAATTTCACTGATTATCTACTCACCCTCATGTCGCCATTGAAGCCCCTTAATGCGTAATTGTCCCGAAAAAAACGAAATAAGTCTATATTTCAAGCTTATTTTGTAGCGGAAGCTTCTCGAAGCTCCTCTTCCCGGTTCGTCAAATTTGGACGAACCGGGAAGAGGAGCTTCCGCTACAAACAAGCTTGAAAAATAGACTTACTTAATTTTTTTCAGGACAATTTCGCATTTCGGGGCTTCAATACAAGACGGACTTTATGTACGAGCAGCATGGAGGTATTTGGATGTTTTTTGGTGTGTCTTCCTTCCTTCCCTTCATCCTTACTTCTTCCTTCCTTGACAATCTGTTCCCAATGTGTTCCTTCCCTCCATCCTTCTTTTCTTCCTTTCTCCTTTCCCTCTTCCCACCATCCTTTTCCCCTTCCTTCCTTCCCTTCGTCCTTACTTCTTCCTTCCTTTTTGACCCAATTGGCCCAATCTGTTCCACTCCTCCATCTTTCTTTCCTTCCTTTCCCCCTTCCTTCTTTCAACAATCCCTTTTCCCTTCCTTCCTTCCCTTCATCCTTACTTCTTCTTCCTTCCTTGACCCAATCTGTTCCTTCCCTCCATCCTTCTTTTCTTCCTTTCTCCCTTCCCTCTTTCCACCATCCTTTTCCCCTTCCTTCTTTCCTTCCTTGATCCAATCTGTTCCTTCCCTCCATCCTTCTTTTCTTCCTTTCTCCCTTCCCTCTTTCCACCATCCTTTTCCTCTTCCCTCCTTCCTTCCTTCGTCCTTACTTCTTCGTCCTTGCTTGGCCCAATCTGTTCCATTCCTCCATCCTTTCTTCCTTCCCTTCTCCCTTCCCACCATCCTTTTCCCCTTCCTTCCCTTTGTCCTTACTTCTTCTTCCTTCTATTTTGCTACGCCGAGACCCCCTGTAACTCCGAGAAGCCACGGAGGACTCTGAAACTTCTCCCAGCCCTTATTAGTCCACATGAGGGTGAGTAGATAATGAGTGAAATTTGAATTTTGGGTGAACTATCCCTTTAACTCGTCCCTGTGTGTGTGTGTGTGTGTGTGTGTGTGTGTGTGTGTGTGTCTGCATGTGGCTCTGACCTGAGCGGTGCCAGCCGAAGTTCATGGTCTTGGTGGGCGGTCTGGAGGAGATCCACAGCGAGAACAGACTCACCATCATGCTGCCGAAGTCTGTGAGCAGGTGAGCGGCGTCCGTCATGATGGCCAGACTGTGGGCCAGGTAACCGCCTGCAGGGAAGACAACACACACCTGGGTCAGCTGGAGACACACACACACACACACACACACTAGGGCTGGACGATTATGGCAAAAATCATGATCACGATTATTTTGGTCAATATTGAAATCACGATTATTTACACGATTATGCGGGGGGGGGCTATGCAGGATTTATAGCTTGACCATGCTACATTATTACCTTAAATAAACAGTGCCAATGTGTGTTTAAGGTTTTTAAGTTTATAATTTTAAATATTTATTCAAAATTTATTTAAAACTTTTTTTTTTTTAAGTTTTATGATCCAGCAGCAGAAACTATACACTATATAAACTATACTTTTCTACATTTTTACCTTGAATAAACAGATTTGGAGTAATTGTCATGGTTTAACTTATTAAGAGGGAGAATGGAGGCTCTCTGCTTCCGTGTGTGTCGCTTATTGCGTCTCTGGGATGAAATCCAACCTGGGAAGATCAGAGCCTCCGCCCCGCTGCGCTGTCCCAGCTCTCGTCACAAACGCACCCCATAAGTGATCTCTTGTTTATGACAGATTAAACTACACAAATACACGTCGTAACATCGTATAACGTTATCCGCCGCTCTACAGATTGCTTCCTTGCCGGCTTTGTAAACATATGCACATGTAGCCTACGGGCCGGGGGAGGAGGAGGAGGAGGAGGAGGAGGAGGAGGAGGAGGAGGAGGAGGAAGAGGAGGAGGAGGAGGAGGAGGAGGAGGAAGAGGAGGGTTGTTGTTGTAATTTCCCATGTTTGGTCCGTAGTAAAGGGCTGCACTGCACCTTTACCTTGATCCTACAAGAAGCCACTACCTTAACCCTCCTGTTGTCCTCCTGGGACAAGGAAGGAGGGAGGAAGGGAACAGATTGGGTCAAGGAAGGGGGAATAAGTAAAGATGAAGGGAAAGAAGGAAGGAAGAAAAGAATTGTGGAAAGAGGGAAGGGAGAAAGGAAGAAAAGAAGGATGGAGGGAAGGAACAGGTTGGGTCAAGGAAGGAAGAAGAATTAAGGACGAAGGGAAGGAAGGAAGGAAGGAAGGGAAAAAGGATTGTGGAGAGAAGGAAGGGAAAAGGAAAGAAAGAAAGATGGGGGAAGGAACAGTTTGGGTCAAAAAAGGAGGGAAGAAGAAGTAAGGACAAAGGGAAGGAAGGAAGGGGAAAAGGATGGTGGAGAGAGGGAAGGGAGAAGGGAAGAAAAGAAGGATGGAGGGAGAGGGAAGGAACAGATTGGGTCAAGGAAGGAAGAAGAATTAAGGATGGAGGGAAGGAAGGAACAGGGAAAAGGGGTTGTTGAAAGAAGGAAGGGGGAAAGGAAGGAAAGAAAGATGGAGGAGTGGAACAGATTGGGCCAATTCGGTCAAAAAGGAAGAAGAAGTAAGGATGAAGGGAAAGAAGGAAGGAAGGAAGGGAAAGGGGATTGTGAAAAGAAGGAAGAGAAAAGGGAAGGAAAGAAAGATGGAGAAGAGGGAACAGATTGGGTCAATAAAGAAGGAAGAAGAAGTAAGGACAAAGGGAGGGAAGGAAGGAAGGGAAAAGGGATGGTGGAGAGAGGGAAGGGAGAAAAGAAGACAAGAAGGAAGGAGGGAAGGAACAGATTGGGTCAAGGAAGGAAGAAGAAGTAAGGATGAAGGGAGAAAAGAAGACAAGAAGGAAGGAGGGAAGGAACAGATGTGTGTGTTACCTATGACCTCTCCGATCATGAAGACGAGGCAGACGGCCGAGGCGATGTACAGCTTCTTCTTGGCCAGCATCTTGTCGGCGCCGTCCTCGCTGGCCGGCGGCCGGTTGCCGTGGCAATGGGCGCCGACCGGCCGCTTCAGCTCGATGGCGCCGCCGCCGGCCACGCCGCCGTTTTTAAGGGGGAAGTCGTCGGGAAACTTCTCCTTGGCGTCCGGGAAGGAGCTGAGGAGACGAGAGGAGGTTGAGTCCTACTGACGGAAACATCTTTGTTATTTTTCTTTTTATTTATTTAAAGGGAGAGTTCACCCAAAATTGAAATTGCACTCATTATCTCTACTCGCCCTCATGTCGACTAATATAAGGGCTGGGAGAAGTTTCAGAGTCCTCCGTGGCTCCGTCCATGCTGCTCGTATGTAATGTGATTGTATAGGACGAATCTCCTTGTTGTTTACAACGACTTCCGGGTAGAAAACCAGCATTCTAACAATAGTGGCGGACGAGAGTTTTGCTATACGTATATCTAATTTTTCATGTCACTATATCACCGTTTAGACTAATCTGGTGTTTGTAAAGTTTATAAAACCAATGATTGGACAAACATTACTATTTACGTGTGCACATTTTTGTAATTAGTCATGGTTATCAGAGATTAGCCGGGCTAACGGTTAGCTAGCTACCTGTTTAACTTTAATAACTCAGTGACTCAATAAACGGTCCATGAAAAAATATTTTCTCCAGCGGATATCTGAGTTCCAACATGACTGAGCTAACTGGAGTAGTTTCCTGTCGTGTCCCACAACGGGAGGGTTTTAACAGCTGACGTCCTGCTGTTAGCTTAGCTGCTGCTGTTAGCTTAGCTGCTGCTGTTAGCTTAGCTACTGCCGTTAGCTTTACTGCTGCCGTTAGCTTAGCTACCGCCGTTAGCTGTCCCTGTCAGCTGAGCCACTGATGCTTTCTAGACACTGTGATTCCCCCAAACTGAATAAATACAACACATAGCAACACAAAACACACACACAGAAATAGTAATGTTTCTTCAATCATTTCAGATTTGTCTAAACGGTGATAGGGCGTGAAAAATATGATATATAGCTAAACTCTCGTTCGTTACTATTGATCTCATTCACATTACGTGCTGGTTTTCTACCCGGAAGTAGAATGTAAACAACAAGGAGATTCGGTCTATTGACGCCCCAAAATGCGAAATTGTCCTGAAAAAAATTTAATAAGTCTATATTTCAAGAGACTTATTTCAAGTCTATATTTTGGACCAGGGAAGAGGAGCTTCAAGAAGCTTCCGCTACAAAACAAGCTTGAAATATAGACTTATTTAATTTTTTTCGGAACAACTTCAATAAAAGACGGACATTACATACGAGCAGCATGGAGGTATTTGGATGTTTTTTGGTGTGTCTTTTTGTTACGAAGACAGTTGGTATCCATTTGCAACCGTTATATGGACATGCACTGCTACGCCGAGACCCCCTGTAACTCAGAGAAGCCACGGAGGACTCTGAAACTTCTCCCAGTCCTTAGTCGACATGAAGGTGAGTAGATAATGAGTGCAATTTGAATATTGAGTGAACTATCCCTTTAACCTTTATTTATTTATCCAGGAAGGATCCATTGAGATTTAACTATCTCTTTTCCAAGGATGTCCTGGTCAGGAAGAGCAGCATTACAAAACAATCACTCAAAACAAGCGAGAACATTCATACTGTAGCAAGAGCAAGGTAGCAAAAAGACAATGATAATCGATACAATAAAAGACCCCAAAAGTGCAACACAGTTTGAAAGCTGAGAGTCACAGGTGCAACTGGTGACTAATAGTTCAGAGAGAGATTGTTTAAAGCCAGAAAGAGGGATTAGAGATCCCATCCTCATCCTGACTTGCAGGTCATTCCAAGTAGGAGAGGGTCCTCATCCCTAACTCTGTCCTCATTAAGGGAACCTTAAATCGCAACCAGCTATTAGCTCTAAGATCATGTGTAATTTGAACAGCAGTAAACTTTGAGCAGAGGTATGAAGGCAGTTTGCCTAAAATAGCCTTACATATAGTGCTGTAACCTCCGGGTGTTAAAGGATAATTACCGTTTTTTACAATCTGGACCTTATTTCTAGCATAAAATACGATCATTTACTCACCCAGAAAATTAGCGAATTAACGAAATTAGCTCCAGCCGAGAGCCGCGTATATCCGTATAATTGAGTCTACAGGGCAGAAGAATGCAGCCTCTAAATAACACATTATCTGCAGAGAAACTCGTTCATTTCACCAATATTTTGTTATGATACGGTAGTGCTATTGCCCTCTGAGTCCGGGGTTAGCTGTTATCAACATCCGGGGTCTTTTTTTTGTTTTGTTTTTCTTTTCTTTTCCCTTTTTAGTGTTTACTTGAACTTAATTCATCTGTTCTCTTCTTTTGTCTCGCTTTCTTTTCTCACCTCTTTTTTGTTTATTTATTTATTTAGTGCTGTTATCACCACTACTACTTTTATTTTTACTACCAACATCTTCCCTGTTTTTTTCATCTCTTTCCTTCCTTTCTTTTTTAATTTTATTTTCTATCTATACCTTGCACAAGGTATGCGATTATTATTTCTTGACTGTGCTTCAATTATGTGTTAGATCAAGGTGAGGTCATGTTATAAGCCTTTCAGGTTTCAGACCTCACCTGCACATTTATTTTTCATATCTTTCTTACTAGTAAGAGAGATAAGTAAATGTTTTGTTTTATTTTTTATGTGCAAATAAATAAAAGTCTAAAAAAAAAAAAAAGAAAGTCTGTAGGTTGACCTACTGACCTCTGACCTGGCGGCGCGGCTTGTTGCTATCGCTAATGCTACGGTTCGTATCTGCGTGTTTCTGACTTGTCAGAACAAAATGAGCAGCTGGATGAAGTTCAGCTTCCACAGGCTTCCTCTCCGCAACCTGGACTCGCTAAAGCTCCGGCTAGTTGCGATAAAAATGGACCCGAATGCCGAAGTGGAATCATTATTATCAGAATGAGCCGGGCAGCGGAGACCCCGGATGTTGATAACAGCTAACCCCGGACTCAGAGGGGAATAGCACTAGCCTATCATAACTAAATATTGGTGAAATGAAGGAGTTTCTCTGCAGATAATGTGTTATTTAGAGGCTGCATTCTGCTGCCCTGTAGACTCCATTATACGGATAAACGCGGCTCTCGGCTGGAGCTCATTTCATCACAACAACTTGTAATGACACCAAAGTTATCTGGGTGAGTAAATTATCATATTTTATGCTAGAAATAAGGTCCAGATTGTAAAAAAAAAAAAAAGGTAATTATCCTTTAAATGGAGGTAGGGCGGCCGTGGAGTTGTGCTTAAAGAACATGATTTTGGTTTTGTTAGCATCAAGGAGAGCGTGATGCTGCAGAAAGGTAAAAACATCTGGACACGGAGGAAGTGAAGGAAACAAAACGCTGACTGCTGCATCTTTATAACACACACACATATACACACTTAAACACACACACACACACACACATGCACACACTTAAACACACACACACACACATATGCACACTTAAACACACACACACACACCGGGTTTCCATGTGAGACGGAGCTGCAATGACGTGTTTAATGAGGTGGGAAAAAACTAATTTGGACTCACTTGAAACACACACACAAATACACACACAGTTTGTGCCACATATAGGAGATCGTCAGAGTACCATGATTAGCCCTTATCACACACACACACACACACACACACACACACACACACACACACACACACACACACACACACACTTAGAGGATCTCCACACTGAAAGGAATCGGCCGAGCGGAAAACGGATTCTGTTCAATTACGCCACTGGGACATGAGAGCAAATACACACACACACACACACACACACACATACACACACACACACACACACATACACACACACACACACACACGTATCCCCACAAACATAAAACATTGATACACACTCGAGTGCACTGAAGCCTTGAGCATGTTGTGATTGTGCAGATAAAACCGACCAATGTGGCGTCTTTAAGAGATTTACACAAATACAGACAAACAACAAACACACACAGTAACACACACACACACACACACACACACACACACACACTCGGCCAGACTCTGCAGAGACAACAAATCTATTTTAAACCAGGTTTTCTACAGGATTCAATTTGTATTTATATATATATATATATACACTGGTGTTTACTGTTAGGTTTAATAACACAATAACACAACTCACCAAGTGCATTCGTATAATTGTGTAATCACATTTATGTCACCACAGTTGTTCAATTCATCAAGGTGAGAAACAGAGAGTCTATTGGTGGATGAATCCATTAGAGAAGAACTCGTATATTTACTGTATATGAGTTTTAATTGAGGTGAGAGACACATACAAAAACAATTATTAACAATTATTATTATTTGACCTTCAAAGACCTTTAGTGAAACAGAAATCAGGACCTGCAGATTGTTGAAAACTAAAATAGGACTTTCTATGATGAACCAGAACAGATTAACAGTTATATCATGAGGTTCGTGCTGCGTTCACATGTCATACAGAACATACGACAGGAGAGAGATCCTCATGTTAACGAACCGTCCAGCTCCTCTAATAAATCTGGATTTAACGACGCTGAACACTAAAGCTTTGGTTGATGTTAGGCGGCCATGTTTGTTTTGTTTTCAGGACACGACTCCAATGAGATTTTGTAACCTGAGTCGTTTTAGAGAAGTTTCTGAATCGGAGGCTTTAAACTCAGGAGGAGGTTCTGATCCAGATGTTGAACCAGATTTCACACTTAGCACTTTATTCATTCCTCAGTATTTCTATGGTGCGTATTTTATATTTACTTATTTATTCTGGTTTGTTTTTAGGTCAGTTTTTTATCCGTCTGAGCGAGTACAACGACATTTCGTTCTCTGAATGACAGTAAAGGATTATCTGTCTGTCTGTCTGTCTGTCTGTCTGTCTGTCTGTCTGTCTGTCTGTCTGTCTATCTATCTATCTATCTATTTTATTTTAATGTTTATTTTGCAGGGACGATACATACAACATTGCCACAAAGAATGAAAAATGCGATGCATACAAGACGTCTAGCTTCAGCTAATTTGCAGTCTTTGTCCCTGGTCAGGCTAAAGAAGGATAAAAGACACTGAATACCGTTACAATAAGTGCAATAATACAAATACAGTGAATAATACAGTGAATAGTTATCATCAATAAATAAACACAGCTACAAAATTTAGATTAAGAAATTGCACAAATTAAATACATTAAACATTAGTAAAATGCTGTATTGACAGTGACTTGAGAGAAGTTAATGTTCACATTTCTGCTGCTGCTTAAGCCAATGTTTAGCTTTAGCACTAAACATCTTTAATTCTGTTTGGGATTTGATATCTGGTGGTAAAGAATCCCATAGGTGTGTACCCAGCACTGAAAGGGATGATTGCATCTTCGAATTTTACAGTTTTGCTTGCTCATGCTCCTTGTCGTTGTCCCACAGTTGTCTGACTTAGTAAAAATCTGTGACATCGCTTGTGGGGCTAGTCCACTGACACACTTAAAAACAACTTTCAAAAAAGAGAATTTTATAAAATTAGAAAAAGATAACATCTATCTATCTATCTATCTGTCTGTCTGTCTGTCTGTCTGTCTGTCTGTCTCTGTCGATCTATGTTGAACCATGAACCAACTCTTACAGTAACAGCTCATCGGCATTTCTTCCAAACTACATGAGTACTGAACCTTTGAGAGTCTTTTATGTAGACGGCACAAAGGATTATGGGTATGAGGGAAGTTTCAGATCTGTTCCTGATTTTAATGAGGACTTTTAAGTGTCGTGTTGCGGTGAAGAGGAACTTGGGCTTTGAGTCGACACCAGAGGAACGAGTTTGCAGAATTAATTTCCTGTCGTTTAATTTGGTAATAAAGAGTTTTACAGTTATTGCCTCATAGCTCATATTTAATATCAGCAGCTACACAGGAAGGTCTGAACAACCTCACTGACTCAGGCTGTTATTATCTGTCGCACTAGGAGCTCGGTCGGTCGGTGAAACGACGGCATCGAACTCCGATCTTGTAAATATTCTGGACTTCATCTGTTGGTCGACGGTCGGCTCCTCTGTAGGAGACCTGAGGGCGAACTCGGCGATCTGTGAAATGATGCAACACGAGGCGGAAAAACAAAATAACCACAGAGCATTTAATCACAGCCACGATCTGCCACATCGGAGGCCGTGAACTATGATTGGTGGACGACAAAACGGCGCCCGCAGCGAGAGAAGAAGACTGAAGAAGAAGAAATAAATACGTAAAGAAGGTGAAGAAGAAAAAAAAAGGTATTATTTTTGCACTTATGCGTTTTCATAGAGTGACAGACAGGCTGGATTTTCATGTTTTTGGATGCCAGTGGCTGGAAACAACCAAGCCCCGCCCATATTCTGACCACGCCCATATTTGGATACTCTAGCCCCGCCCATTTTCTGACCACGCCCATATTTTGACACTAACTGTTATTCCTCCTGCAGCAGTAACTTATAGCAGGTCAGAAATAGTCCTTAAAACCATTTAATCGGGCAGGATCAGATCTTGTCTGTGATTGGCTGTTGTATTTATTAATTATTGATCATAATTATTGATTAATTCAGATTTCATGCTTGCTGCCATGTTTCTGGCAATTCTTTTGGCTGTAGCTGCAGAAGAGGGCGCCATTTTTCTTTATCCAATGATTGAAAGTGTTGATGATTGATCCAGGTATTCATGGTGCCCATAGGATGAATCCTATGAATTTGATTATTGATTATCCTCTGATATTTCCTGTGGTGACACCATGAAGCCGACGTTTAATGGTTTTGGTTTTACAGCATAACGCCACATTATGTAATAATGTAATACATTTTCACCTCATGATGACATAATGCTTCATTTTGTAATAAAAGTCTTGAACACAATACGTAATTAACTTTGCCACATTTTGTAATAAGTTGTTAGATATTGCAAATACGTCGAGTGTTGCACTTTTTTATGAAGAAAATGTAATAATTTGGTGCATTATGAAACAACTTATTACAAAATGCGACAAAGCTTATTACATATTGTATTAAAAAATGTGTCGTTATTACATCTTGAGCTGAAAATGTGGCACTATGGGGTTAAAATGTCAAAACTGCAGTTGGATGGATTCACCATCACATTTGATTCAAAGATTCACGTCCCCTAGAGAGAAGAGATGAACAGTCAGTATTTTCCAATCAGCATTTTTAATAATAATTTATCAATCGTACAGGATTTGAGTCCAGATTCTGAGACGATACTTTTCATGTTGTTTTCAGAATCATCTGATCGATTCCCTCTCCTGTAAACCTCACGCTTGCCTTTAGTCAGTGAACCAAACTCGTGGCCGTTCACATCCAGAGGAAATTTCTGGAAGCTGCTGCAACACTGACGCTGCTGCTCCACGTGCTGCGTTCAGGTGCAGCCAGAAATATCACAAGCAAACCGTCTAGTAAATAGACTTTAGTGAATATCATAAAGACTAAAGCAATGATATACAATAACAGAGAGTCTATTGATGTTTAATGTTCGCAGTAGAAGAGTGAGGCTGACGATGCAGGTTTATATTTTCATACAACGCTGTAACAAACTCCTTTTATCTAAAACAAAACATTGATCATTTCATCTTTTTTTAATGGTTATTGGAGATTTTAGTACAAAAAGAAAAACCTTTAATTTTTGTGTGTTTTAGTTTGTCAAACATTTGCTGCTATAAATTTGAGTAAATGTGACGTATTTTTATTTTCTCTGTTTTATATTTGTAATAACTAAACATCTGCTGGTTTAAAACCTGAATGTTGGAAGGCCTGAATCAAAATAGAGTTTAACTCGTTTAGATAATTATCAGTGCATTAATCAATAATTAAAGCATTAATCAATAGGACGGTCAATCAATCACTGAAGCTCCATTTCACATTTATACAGACCTGAGATCAGTGAAAACACCTTTATGTGTTTGTTGAGCCGTTATGTGATAAAACCTCTTTAACTAATGGATTTATTGAGTGTTAATAAACCATTTACTAATGCTTTATTGATCGGTCATAAGCCATTAATAAGAGCAGCGTTTGGGTTGCCAGGTTGTGTTCTTCCTCTCATCCTCCTTCACCATCACACTTTGAATTTTCTCTTTCATACGCGAGACGATCAGAAAAATCATCTGCAATTATTTTGATAATCGATCAACCAACCAACCAACCAACCAGTCAATCAATCAATCAATTCATTCATCATGTAAAAAAAAATAAACGTCCAGTGTTCACTGTGTTTCAAACACAACCAGATGTTTGCAGATGTCAGCTCTGTGACATGTTTACTGACATCAACTCAATTTGATCATGATCCCATTGCTGAAGTTGACAAATTTCCTTTTATCAATTAATCGATCAGTTAATTTTTTCTCATTTTATCCTGTTAAATGTTAGAAACGAGTGGAAAAACTGAGGCAGAATAATGATATGAGTGATATTCAGTGTTTAACGAAGCTGATCTGATCAAACATTTGTTTTTATATTATTCTGTCCAGGAAAATTAAAGCAGTTTAATTGATTATGGGCTTATAGATATTTGATTAATGGACACGTTGTTTTATCTCTCACATCCAGAGACTTCTGTATCTGTAGCTGCTTATCCTGAATAAAATGGAGATTTTGTGAATTATTTCCATAGTTATACATTATAATATGTGGATGTGAATGTCTGTGTGTGTGTGTGTGTGTGTGTGTGTGTGTGTGTGTGTGTGTGTGTGTGTGCGTGCGTGCGTGTGTGTGTGTTGTGCCTGTATTTAGGTGTAAATATGAACAAGAGCGATGCTGCCTCCTCGTGAAGCACTTGGCTGCCAGCTGGAAAAATGCTAAAGGTGACGCGCGCGCGGTGCAAATGGTGCATGAAATCTAGTAGAGCCATATGCACCTCTCCCTCTCTCTCTCTCTCTCTCCCCCCTCTTCTCTGGCACACACACACACGCACGTGGGAATAAACACACGTAGCACACGCGCACAACCTGCATTGAACCCATAATAATCATTTGTTTTATCTCAGAAAAGAAAAAACTGATCTTTTCTATCTGCTAAATTAAAAAAACTGCGTCAGGTTTTTTTTCTCATTAAAGTGAACTCGGTGTCACCTCACGTGCTCCAACATGGCGGCCTGTGCGCGAGGTGTCACCGTGTCAGGTGTCAGGTGAGCAGCAGCGGTGTCTGATCAGTGATCAGTGATCAATAACAGCTGGACGAGACAGGCACGCGCGTCGCGAGGCCTTCTGACGGTCCACAGCGCGAGGACGCCCTATCTCCTCCCCGAACATGCTGATTATTGATTATCAAAGATTAGATTGTATTCAGTTATTTTACTTTTTTTTTATCCAGTGGTTTAATGAGCGGAATCAAACAGAGGAACTGTTGTATTTTATTCATCTGTGATTTTTTCAACACAGATCAGGATTTAATGTTAAAGATTTTTACTTTTTTGTTCCGATTTAAAGCTCAAATGTCTCTGTTTTTCTCTCATTTTTAATATCAGCTCCGAATTACAGATTTAAGACTATTATTATAAAAACAACACTCAGGTATAAAATAAACCCCATTATAATCCAGTTTCTACCATCGTGTAGCTCATTTTCAGATTCAGATTTTATTTTATTTTTTAAAATGGGAACAGTACCTTTTGATATCGTGTAAATATGTGGGATTACAGCCAAGTGGGTAATTTCCATCCCCGGTCCTATTTTCACTGTTTTTGTTTTTATTTTTTTACCAAAAATCTTTGTTTTCCAACAGAATTTGTCTTTGCCAAATGTTTTCTAGTTCAATAAAAAGAAAAAGAAATCAATCCAGGATTTATCACTGGTCTCCTATCTACACACACGCACACACACGCACACACACACACACACACACCTCAGCAGTGTATTTACAGTGTAATTACTCTCGGTGGTTTCCGTCTCTTTCCGTCCGGCGCGGCTCGGCTCGGCTCGGCTCGGCCTCTAATGACAGATGATGTGATGATGAGTTCTTAGCGTCGCTCAGTGAAGCGGCCCCGGGGCCATTTGTCACAGGCTGTCCAGAAACCAGCCGAGCATGGAAATGAATTTGTTCATTCACATTAAAAAAAAGAGCAGAGCAGAGCAGCAGCCCGGCCGGAGCTGCGCAGCCTGCTGCTGCTGCTTAACATGCACCACAGTAACAACCACTCACACACACACACACACACACACACACATGGTGCACACACAGTAACACACACACACACACACACACCTACAGAAATAAAATGAAGTCAAGTTGAAGCTTCACTTTCTATAAACTTCATTTTTGGGGGGGGAAAAAAAAAAGTTTTCTCGTTCTTTTTTGCACATTTTTCTATCAGTTTTAACATGCGGCTTATTTAAGGTGGAATGAATAGCATTAGCCTATGTGTGTTTTTTTTCTGCATGCACAATAGTGTTGCAGCTGCAGCCACTACATACATGTGAGACGTGACATTTCATTTCTCCCACCTTTGTAGTTTCAGTGAATACATCTTGGCGTTCCTCTCGTGCATCAGGTGAGATTTCTCCGAATTTGCAGCGTTATTATCCATTTAGCAGGTGACGTAGACACAGTCCTGCAGCCAGTCAGTCAGTCAGTCAGTCAGATGAGAAGGAGAATAATAAGTTTATATCTCTCTATATTTAGCTATATAGAGGTGATACAGTCTGTGGTCTGTCTGCGGTCGGTGCTGCAGGAGTTTGTTCCGCTGAGAATCGACAGGTCCGTCCGGGGTTTGGCTGCAGGACTCGACGCGGGGAAAAAGTCAAAGTCTCTCACGTCCGGATAAATTCCTTCATTGCGGCGCCGAGAGGAGGAAGAAGAGGAGGAAAAAGAGGAGAAGGAGAAAGAGGAGGATGAATGAAAAGAAGAGGGAGCAGCTGATTTCAGGTTTCAGCTTCTCTGGATGTTGGTCAGAGTTGTTGTATCCAGGACCTGGAGCCGCAGCAGCAGCAGCAGCAGCAGCGGTGATAGTGATGATGATGATGAAGTCTGAGCTCCACACTGCAGCTGCTCACTGTGAGAAAACACACACACACACACACACACACACACACACACACACACACACACACACACACACACACACACACACACAGGACTCCACCACCTCATACAGTCAGTGGGACGAGCATCCAATGAAAATCAATGTGCACATGTTAGAAACCCTCCTCACAACATTTAGGCTATCCTATAACAATAATAATAACATGTTAATTAGCCTAATCATAATTATATATATGTGGTGTTAAATCCTGCTGCACAATGTGACGTCCAGTGTTAATTTATTTAGATTTTTATTGTCACTTCCACAGTCTGAGTGTCACTTTACATTAAATTAGCAGCAGCAGCAGCAGCAGCTTTGA
The DNA here is from genome assembly GCF_045865225.1 of Trachurus japonicus. Lineage (NCBI taxonomy): Eukaryota > Metazoa > Chordata > Actinopteri > Carangiformes > Carangidae > Trachurus > Trachurus japonicus. The sequence goes on along the minus strand of NC_140930.1, from coordinate 6,880,964 downwards.
TTAATGTTGATGTGAAAAGCTGCTCAGATTTACAACAGGCTGCAGTGAAAGAGCCCGCGTGGATGTTATCACAGATTTATGTACTGATAAAAAGAAGATGTATGGGTTTGTCAGAAATAACAATAATAACATCTGCATTAAAAGATAAACCTTACAAAATGTAAAACTGAATTTGATTAAAACGTAATTTTCTGGATGAACCTGTCCTGCAGGATGCCATGGTTAAGGCCTGTAGTGTACAGATATATGACGAATGTAGAATAAATACATAAAAACAGAAATGACACTTAGGAATATAAGAAATTAAGATTTGATGCAAGAAAATTGTCTATACAACTATATTTTAATTAATCTAAATATGGTACATGTCATATTGTACTGTCATATTCAAAGATAAACATACGGGTGTCAGTTTTGTAAGAATGCCCTAAAATTTAAGCTTTATTTAATTATTTTGGACACATAAATCTGAAAATGATCTCTCCTTACATTTTTGTGGCTATAATTATCAGAATGTAGCTAAATCAATAGAAAAATATAATGATCCAGAATCTACATATTGTCGAGTTAACTTAAATAATAGTATATGACAGCTTACGTTACATATCGTACATTTCAGTGTTTAGTTTTATGTGGTTTTGCTCTGAATGTCTAATTTGACTTCACATCACTGATAATCATTCATGATTACCGCGCCACTGGTGCGTTCAAGGGCCAGTGGGACGTTTACCCATCCTTTTCACTTCTCTTGTTTTAATGAAGGTGGTTATTTCTGTATCTGGTTGATGAGAGCAGAAATGTTGTTGTTGTAGTGAAAATGGGCGGGCTCGTGAAGACGCGAATTTACACAAAGTCAAAACGAGCGATAAACCGCGTATCTCGCGTTTGGTCGCGCGTCACAACTCGAGCGAAAAAAAAGCGTTCCTTGTGTTTGGTGGGAAGCCCCTTGTGGGTCTTCCCACTTGTGTTTGGTGGGAAGCCCCTTGTGGGTCTTCCCACCAAACACGATGAAATAGACGAAGACGCGAAGGTCCCGTCGCCCAAAACAAATCGGGTGTATTGCGTCGCAAAAAAAAAAGTCGCGTATACCGCGTCTCGCGCCTAATCTCGTCTCGCGCCTAATCGCGACTTTGCGTTACGGCCTTTTACACCGCGGACGTAACGAATAAACGGTGACGGTGTGAACGAACAACATAGAACAGGACCAGACGTGGCGTTGTTTCCTCTTTTCACCGACAGCTCCACTCTCCCTTACTTACACTAACTACTGTTATTGTTGAGGCCAGAGAATTGTGGGATTTGTAGGGTGACATCAGGTAAATTGGGCCATCAGGTAAAATGAGCCAGTTAAGGTTTGAGCCTCCTAGCTTTTTAAGTTTTAACAGGCAATGGCTGTAAATGATTTCAAATTGTTGCTACAACTGTACTTGAAAAAAAACAATTGATTTGAGTGGTCTCTGGTTGTTGTTGTGGATGGGACAATGCTTTATATCCAGCCTGCTGAGGAGAAGTGTGCGAAAAGTGGCCTGGCAAACAAATTTCACTTGAAACTGATAAGGTTGATAACTCCGTAAAAAAACAGATCTACAATAAAAAATGTGATTTATAATACACATTGTGATTCCCCCCATTGGATAGAATGCAAAATTCTTGCTAAGCTTACTTATTTTTAATTTAAATGCATTTTTTGTGGGTGGCTCAATTTACCTTAATGCATCATGGTAAATTGAGCCATGCATTTCAGCTAAAATGGGCCACATACAAAACACAGTCTTACACTGAAGTTACACAGAAATTGAGGGTGCAAAACATGTTCAAAGTTAGATATATATCCAAGGTTGGTCAGTGCCACTCATGGTGCCATTAGCACTGTGGGGGAAAAAATGGCATCTATAATGCCTCACACACACATACACACACAGTAAAAGAGCCTATAACATAGTCAGTTAACAAAGAGCATAGCAACAACATGATCATGTAATTTTAAAATGCATTTTAAGATTAAAAAATGTCTTCAACCTCTTATGTTTTTACTGTTAATGTTAAGTTTAGTGTTGTAGTTTAGTAGTAGTGTTAATTAATTATTAAAATTTTAATGATTTCTGCTAAAATTACTGTGTTGTTCTCTCTTGGCCCAATTTAACTGAACGGCTGGCCCATTTTACCTGAACCTTCATCGTACCTCGAGAGGGAATATCCCGATACTTTAACTCTCATAATTCCAAAATAATTATACTTTTTAATTTTTTTTTCACACAGAAACATTTAAGAGACCTATGTCGATTTTTAAAAATATCAATGGATTTCATGCATAGCGTTTTTGATGGTCTTATTAGTCGTTTACCAAAAAGTGGCCCATTTTACCTGACTTCACCCTAGTTTTTGACCAATCGCCGGTTGTGCTCTTTCTTTTTTGTGATTTTCCTGGTTCACACATGTATTTTTTTTAGGGGCAAATGGGAGACTAAAATTATTTAAGACTTGAACACAATAATTCAACAAATTTAAGACATTTTAAGACCTAAAATTTAGATTTTCACATTTTAGACTTTTTAAGTCCCCGCGGATACCCTGTTATTTCATATAAAAGTTTAAGTGCATACATATTTAATGATGCTGTGTATTATATATTATATATTTAAGACCATCTTTGAATTTTCTAATAAATGTAATACTTTTTAAGGCCTTAATTTTAGATACATGAATTTAAGACTTTTTAAGGATCCGCGGATACCCTGAGAAGTTGTGTGCTTGCAGCAGGACAGATAATCAGATGGATAATCGGTAAAGTTAATAATTTCACTTAATGTGGCCATGAATAAATTAATTTCGATGTTTCCTGTTATTGTTGCCCAAACGCAAATCTTGAATAGGTCTCCACTGTTTTCACATTTAAAAAGGTCTTTGTTGTCTTTGTACAGAGACAATATGAGATTTGCTTGTAGGCAGCCACAACACTTAAAAAACCCACTGTAACCTATTTTCATAGGCACACCAGCCTCGCTTTCAATAAAACACACACTCGCATTCTATAATTGCGATCAGTGAAATATATGAAAACAATAAAATACAATTTAAAAATGCCCTTGGAAAGAAAAAGTAACGCAATAGTTACTTTCCCTGGAAACTAGTTGCTATTATAGTGAAGTAGTGGAGTTACTAACTCAGTTACTTTTTGGGAGAAGTAATTAGTAACTATAACTAATTACTTTTTAAAAGTAACGTTCCCAACACTGATCATAAGGCTGCAGGCTGCAGCACAAAGCTTAATGAATGTGGTCAAGTCAAGTCAGCTTTATTCATAGAGCACATTTAAAAACAACAAAGAGCAAAATGCTTTACAATTATGTGCAAAACAAGAACAACAATGACAAAAGAGAGAAAAAGACAGAGGGAAAGAACATTTAAAAACAGTGGTTAGCTAAAATAAAATTAAAATAAAATAGATTGTCGTTGATACCAAGGTAACAAAGCAGAATATTGATCAGAAGTTGATTACATATTATTTCATTCATATATTTTTTAAATTTGTAGCACATTTTCAACCCGATTTCCAAAATTATGCGTGAAATATTGATAAGTGGAGGCTTGAGCACCTTTTTTTCTCTCTCTCCAATTACCTAAAACACACCACCAGTCTACGTATCCCGACGTCATGACGTAACCGGTGTTTGGTTTCCGCGCCGCCGCCGCGAGTCCAGTCCAGTCGACATGGAAACAACAACAGGCAGCGACAATAAACTGGATCATGAACGGCTGAAAGAGGTGGAGATGGCGGAGGACGAGGAGGAGGAGGAGGACAGGTCCATGTTGAGGTCCGACAGGTAAATAACGTCCAGGTAGAGGCGTCTCGTGCACTAACTTAACGGTTGGGGAACGTGCGCAGGGTTTTAGCTGCTACGAGCTAACGGTGCTAACTGGAGCTCATAGATACAGTATATACGGACGGAGCTAACGGTGCTAACTGGAGCTAACGTTAACGGTGCTAACTGGAGCTAACGGGCTGTCACCACGCATTGTGTCATCGTGGCTGCGGCTGGGAACAAAAGACCAAACACAGGAGGAGAAATACAGACAGGATCAAAACGACAGCTGAGTTAATGGATAAATTATATAAATATATCATCAAAAAGTTTTAGTTTGATAGCTCACATTTAGCTTTAGTGACGTAAACACGAGCTACCTTACCTGCTCTGTTTCCACTCGTGCTACGTTAAACACCTGTCAGTGGTTTTAATAACAGGAGTACAGGAGCAGAGACCCTCTACTGTATTGTATAATAAACTGGGCCCAGTGCCATGTGTAAACATGCCTTGTTATGGTGCATTTAATACTAAGCCGTTCAATTAATATTCATGTTTTTATTTTAAAGGGATAGTCCAACATTTTGTCAAATTCTCCTCTCACCATAATCCCTATAGTCATAGCAGTAGGTCCATCACCTTTAATTATCGGTGCATGTTGTTTTGAGATCGGCAGGGCAGAGACGTGAGCTGCTCAGTGAACACAATGGAGGTGAACGGTACAGGTCCCCTGTCCCTCATCAAACTCATCAAATACACAATCCAACAACTCCACAACGCTCTAGTGGACAAGTTGTGACCTGCACATTGACCACGCTATGAGATAATCATGTATAATTATGTAACATTACAACACATGAAGCAAATCCTTGGGACTACTTGTGCTTTTGAAATCTCTCCGCCTCTGGAATGTAGTTCCGGCTGCATTTACCTCTAAAACAACTCTGTCTCATAATGTTACACGATTATCTCATAGCGTGGTGAATGTGCAGGTCACAACTTGTCCACCAGAGCGTTGTGGAGTTGTTGGATTGTGTATTTGATGAGTTTGATGAGGGACAGGGGACCTGTACCGTTCACCTCCATTGTGTTCACTGAGCAGCTCACGTCTCTGCCCCGCCGATCTCAAAACAACATGCACCGATAATTAAAGGTGATAAACCTATGCTATGACTACAGGGACTATGGTGAGAGGAGGATTTGCCAAAATGTTGAACTATCTCTTTAACCGTTTCCCAGTGAATTTCTTTTTGTTTTTTGAAAGTTTACACTTGATAAAACATAATTTCATATCGTTTCAACTTAGTCTGGTTTATTCAGCATTTATAAATCATAATAATCGACATTCAGCTTCAGTTTGAAGTATTAAATCATGGCTCTGATGACGAGGAGCTGCTATAACACGTGATTTATGTGACTTTATTTGTTAGAAAACTGAATGAACATCCCAGCTCAGCTTATGTTGCTCTGTAGTAACACGGGGGCTAATAACACGTAGCACCACTGATGTGCAGGGGATCAGGTGTCTGACACACCAAACTGTGTGTGTGTGTTTAAAAGAGCATTTATATTCATTCAGTTTGTGTATTACAGTATCATGGGGACAGTGGGAGAACAGTGTATCCAGCTGCAGGGTGAAAGATGAGTCAGGTGATTATTTACTTGACTATAGGTCCCAGAGGAATGAATCCTGAACTCATGCGTGTGAAGAAAAGCTGCTCAGTGTCTTTTTCTGTGCTCAAAGGCATTTCTTTATCTTCATCTCTGCATTACTGAGAGCACATGTTTGTACCAGAGATAATCGTATCTTCCACAGATCTGAACTCCTGCAGTAAACAAACAGAGATTTATAGCAGCAGGCGTCAGGTTTTTTTTTTTTGACCCAGATATGTGCAGCAGCAGCAGCAGCGTGAAAACTCAACGTCTGCTTATCTGTGTTGTGTTTGACTCACCTGCTGCCGACCCCGACCAGACCAGACCAGACCAGATCGCCTGAGACGTCTGGGTGGTTTGTGTCGTCGTGATTAAAGCAATAAACAGGACGGTTGAGTTTACACGAGTGTCAGTATCTTTGCAAAGATGGTTAAAGTTAAAGTTTAAAAGTTGTTGAAACAAGTGTCCGGAAGAATAAATGACATGAATCAGGTGCAGATGAAACAACAGTCGTTCCTCGACACAGGTATAGAGCTCAATTAGCTGAATAGAATAGAATAAAATATCCTTTATTGTCATTGTCACATGTACAACAAAATTTTAAATGCCAAACCAGACGGTGCAACCACGAGATAAATAATTTAAAAAAAGAGACTGTAAAGGAGCATAAAAAAGAATAGATTATATTAATAATGAAAAACAAACGGAGGAAAAAACAATCACACGACCACACATTCGATCCACCACATTGCACTGTGATTAGGTTTTTGGTTATATTGAGTGTCGTTATCATTGCTGTGGGGTAGAAACTGTTTTTGAATCTATTTAAATGATAAGTAATTGGTCAGACAATCGGCAAAAAAGTTACTATAAAGCACCTATTTTCGTAATCTAATCTGTACTTTGTATCTGAACTCTTAGACGTCTGAAAACATCACTGTGAGACTGTTATTCTTTATTTTTGTGACATTTTAGTGACGAAATTAAAAAATTGTGAAACCAAACTGCAGATGATTTGACCTTCATCTGTAGCATTTTTACAATTTGAATAATTTCTCTTCATATTAATCACGCTGCAGAATTTGGGTTATGAAGAATTTTTATGTTTTAAGACAAAGTTCGTGTTTTAAAGGGACTAAATATAATAAAAAGCCCCAGGGTCCCTGAACGCCTCAGCCAAGTGATGACAGCCTTACTCATGTGAACGGAGACCCCCCCCCCCCCTCCTCTCTGTGTCCAGGGCAGCGGTGTGATTTCCTGGGGAGGGTCGGTGAGTCCCCCTCCCTCCCCCTCACCCACACCGACAGTAAACGCCTCACTGTGGAGAGATGGAGAGACACTGGAGTCCACAGTCTCTCTCTCGTCTCTCTCTGCAGGACAGAAGAACGTCTGCAGCTTCCTCAGAGTTAAAAAAAAAGAAAAAAGAAAAAAAGAGGCTTTAAAGTCTCAGAGTTAAAAATATAAAAATAATTTTCTTTCTGTTTTTAGTTTAGTAAACTATGAATGGAAAGAAAGAAACAGTTCTGTTTGATTTAACTCTGAGGAAACTCCAGATGCTTCACACGAGCAACTGCCTGATGGCGCAGCAGCAGCCGGGGTCGACTCTGAGCAAACAAGGCATCTCTGATGGCAACGACACATAAACACACCTTATAATAAAGAAGGCAAGGCAGCTTTATGTATACAGGGTTCCTACGCAAGTATGGAAAGTATGGAATAATATGGAATTTGATTTCATACATTTCCAGGTCTTGAAAAGTATGGAAAACGGAAACTAATGTATGGAAATATATTTATCTTAATACTTATCTGGGTTTGGTCTTATTCACATTATTACTTTGTAGCCTATGCGCTATTGTACCTAGCTACAATATCCTGGAAATGATTTGGTTTCATAATGGCATACAAATTCAGAATAATGAAAACAAATGATTAATTGCATGATTTATTAACATGAAACACATCTATTTACGCAAATGTCACAAATTATTTAATTTTTTTTTTACTGAGACACTGCAAAAACTCAAAATCTTTCCAAGAATATTTGATTTGCCTTATTTCTTGTCAAAATGTCTCATTTCTAGTCAAAACTAATCTCTTTCCACTTAAAATAAGACTCATCACCTAAAAATTTACTTGTTTTTAGATCATTTTCACTTGTTTCAAACAAATTTTCACTTGAAATAAGTAGAAAAATCTGCCAGTGAAAGCAAGATTTTTGTGCTCGTAATAGAAAGAAAAAACTTGATCCACTATCTGATTTTTCTATTTATTTCAAGCGAAAAATCTGCTTGAAAGAAGTAAAAAGTGTCTAAAAACAAGCTGCTTTTCATGTGATGAGTCTTATTTTAAGTATAATGAGATTTGTTTTGACTAGGAATGACATTTTGACTAGAAATAAGACAAATATTCTTAGTAAGAGTTTGAGTTTTTTGTAGTGGAAATCCGGAAGTTAGGGTCTGGAAAAAGTATGGAATTTCGAAATTTAAAATGTGTAGGAACCCTGTGTATACAGCACATTTCATACCAAGGGTTAACTCAATGTGCTTTACATAAAAACAAAACATTTAACAGTAAGAATTGAAAACGGGAAAAAAAAACTAAATTAAAATAAAACCCAAAATAGTAAAAATCGGAAACATTAAACATATAATTAAAAGCAAAAAGTTCAGGAAAAAGAGAGAAAAATAATAATATTGGAATAAAAACTAGATAAACTAAAATAACGTAACATCTGTGTCTCTGTGTTGTGTTTACGTGCAGTGGGAGCGGAGACGACTCCCTCGACGGCCTCGCCAACCGCGTCTCCCGAGTCTGCCCCCTGACCCCGTCTCTGTCGCCGCGGAAACGGACGACGAGCCAGTCGAAGACGGAGCCGCCGCTGCTGAGGACCAACAAGAGGACGATCTACATCGCCGGCCGGCCGCCGTGGTACAACGTCACCGGGACGACGTTCAAGGAGGCGTTCGTCATAGGTGAGAGGAGGAGGAGGAGTTTATAACCAGTTAGATTAAAGGGATAGTTCAACATTTTTGGCAAATTGGCCCATTGCCATGATCCCTATAGTCATAGCAGTAGGTTTGTTACCTTTAATTGTCGGTGCTATTTTTAGAAGAGCCGTGAGCTGCTCAGAGCTACGCTACGGATGGCTAAAGGGATTTCTTGGTTTCCCTCATCAGACAATCCAACAACTCCAAAACGCTCTGGTGGACAAGTTGTGACCTGCACATTCACCACGCTATGAGATAATAACACAACGTTACGAGACAGTTGTTTTAGAGGTAAATTCATGCAAAACAGTTGATGCGTGTTGCCTTCAGGGACAGTTTTTCATCAAGCAGTCTCTGAATTTCCCTCTAAAACAACTCTGTCTGGTAACGTTCTGTTATTATCTCATAGCGTGGTGAATGTGCAGGTCACAACTTGTCCACCAGAGCGTTGTGGAGTTGTTGGATTGTGTATTTGATGAGTTTGATGATGAGGGAAACCAAGAAATCCCATGAGCCTCCGTAGCGTAGCTCTGAGCAGCTCGCGGCTCCGCTCCGCCGTTCTAAAAACAGCTTGCACCGACATTTAAAGGTAACGAACCTACTGCTGTGACTATAGGGATTAATATGGCAATGGGCCAATTTGCCAAAATGTTGAACTATCCCTTTAAAGAGAGTTAGCCGGAGAAACGGCATGATGGATATGAGAAAATCAGTTTTTTTTTTCCTCCTTATAACTGATCTGTTTTAGTTTTAAACTCGGCTCCTTGAGTCTCTGGCTTCATCCGTTACAGCGCGGTCGATCTTCATCCTGCTGATCAGAGCAGAAATAAATCTGCCTCAGGACGAGCAACGTGAACCGTGACACAGCCTCAGTGTGTGTGTGTGTGTCTGTGTGTGTGTGTGTGTTTGACATCCATGGAGCCGATGTGCTGTGATTAAACCCGTCAGAGTTTCCTGAGCAGCAGGACGAGGACGTGTGTGTGGTGGGGACATTATCTTTATTGGTCGATCAGTTATTGTCAATGATCCACGGTGGCTGGTCGCGGCTCCAACACTCGGCTGTAACTGGTGTCGATGTTTAAAGGAGCCGACGCTGACGAAACACAACCAACCAACAACACACTCTGGTTTTATTACTAATAGAAAAAGATTTTTTTTATCGGCTTACTTCAGTTTCAGGCGTCGCACTCAGGATTTGTCATCGATGCTGAGGAGCCAATAAAAAAAAAAGCCTCTTTTCTATTCAATATGTGGATTTACAAGTGAAGCCAGTGTTGTTGTTGTGTTCAGTCAGCAGTTTTGTTCACATGACGTTTTCAAAAAGCTGTAACAAAAAAACTATATCACCTGGAGCTGCTGTTTAACTTCACTGGAAAGACCAGATTTGAAACTCTCTCCCAGTTTGTGTTTGACGTTGATGGACCGTGTGAAACCTGAGATATCGTAGTGTTAATTTGATATTACAAAAAATATTTATAGTGTTTTATAAAGTGGGATGAGATGGGCAGATGTAGCGCCACATTATGTAATAATGTAATGAACCAAATTATTACATTTTCTATATAATAAAAAGTGCAAAACTCGCAATTTGAAATAACTTACTAATGCAAAATGTAACAACTTATTCCAAAATGCAGCTACATTTATTGCATTTCATCACAAAATGCGGCGTTACATCATGAGGTGAAAACATTATTACATTACATTATTACATCTACGGTGTCAGATTTTTTATTTTCTTGATCTATTCGTCTTTTTTTGTCACTTTACAAAACATAAAATAGTGGTGCAATCAGCTGATACTACTCTACTACTCAGATTTTTGTGTATTTTTGGGCCCAATATGTTAATAAAGTAGGTTAAAATGAAAAAATAATATTATTGTCGGATCATAGAGGTGAAGTAAAAAAAACAAAAAAACAGAGATACCAAGCAGTCAGCAGTTTTGACCTTGATGACTCTTATCTGTGTAAAAAATCCCACTCCAACACATCACTGGAGTTATTACCACAGATGAAGCTCCGTAGGCTGTTTCTGTCCCCACACACACACACACACACACACACACAGCTGTTGGCAGTGATTGCTTCCTCTCTGGCCCAGTTCCCAGGATCGTTGTCCTGAAGGATGCTGCTGCTGTTGTGGTCTTTAACCTGTGTGTGAGTGTAGTGTTTTTCCCTCTCAGCTCTAAACATGGCTGCACACGGCCCATTGCCATAATCCCTATAGCAGGGGTATTCAATTAAAATTCATTGAGGTCCAGTTACTAAACTTTCATCCAAGTGAAAGGTCCGAACCTTATAAAGTCCAAATGGTGTCTTATATATAAGCTATAGCCTACCCCTATGTCAAATAAATAAAATCAACAAAGTGCATTTTCATATCTATTGTCAATTTTCAACACAGGAAACATTTAACATAGTGCACTTGTATAGTAAACAAATAGCTTAAAATTTTTTTTTTTTTTTTACCATGAATAAAAGTAGCCCCCAGGCAAATTAATTTAAGGCCTGTTATTTCAATTAAAGAGAACAAGACAGAATAAATAAGGGGGTTTCCCTGTTTGTTTGTTGTTGTTTTTTTGTTTGGTGCTTTTTTTTCTTTCTTTTTTTGAGGCCAAGGTGTCAAAAGCATCTTGATAGCTGCACTGTCATTGTCCCCCTCCATTAAATATGGAGGGAGGCTGAAAATCACAGGACATGTCTGTTCTGTTCTGATGATACAAGTCAGTAGTCCTGAAATAGGTGTTTCTCTTCTATAACACACATTCTACATCTCTGAAGCGACGTCTTCCCGCATACGGGCTTCCTTCTCCTTCCAAACGGGGCAGAGCTCCGCGTGAAAAAGTTTACAGACCGAGGGAGAACCGGGGTCTGACACAACACCGACGGGAGAAGCAGGAAACAAGCACGTCGCACCGCTACGGCGTCGCTCTCGCTTGTGAGCGCACATAAAAGTAATGGGCTTGACAACAACAAACGATCTGATTGGCTCAATTGAGTGAAGCTGCCGTATTGACCTATAGAGGGATTATCAGCCTACGTCACTGACGTTCTACTGCGCATGTCGCCTGCAGAAAGACAGCAGCAAGAGCCGTGATCAGGTCTTTTTGTGCTGGAAGTTGCACTAATTGTTTTGATAAAAATAACAAAACGCGCAAATTTAACAGAATACCGTCAACTCACACCCCTTTCAAGGCAAACGAGAGAGAAAATAGTACATTGGCGATTAATTTCGAGCAATATAACATGTTAGATACGTTGGTTTGAATGGTGATAAAGCTAAATGCTCACAGGTACAGCTGTAACGTTATAACTGCAGCGAATGAGTTGTGAAATGTTTAGGCTACTACGACAGTGACTGAAGACGAGGTCACATACTAATGGAAAGCTGAGATTAATTAACGTTAAGCTATATTGTTTTAGATTACTGGTACATAGTCAGTGGTGCACGTAACGTTACAGTTACGTTATGCAGTTGTTCCAGACTTTAGACATGTCCGTCCTCTTCCCTCGTCTCTGACCAGGCAGCACCTCAGTCCTCACAGACACTGAGTTTTAGAATCGCGAGTGTTTTCCTGAACATTATTGTCTGTTAAACAGCTGTAGGTAACGTTAGGGACGCACAGTGTTGTTTTTACCGATAACCACCGCTGCTGTGAGTGTCCCGTGGCCGAGTCACTGTTGCCGCGGTACAAACTCGATCCTCCGTCCTGACGTTTTTTTTTTTTTTTTTTCCTGCCGTTATAAAACCTACAGTCTATGTGTAAAACACACACTACATCAGTAGGTGATAAACTGTTGTGGTAGGCTGACAACATCGCTAGCAAACACCGCTTTGACTACACTAGATCCATGGAGGTAACCATGACAACCGGTTCTTTCTGCAGTCAGGTTGCGCACGCATCCTGATTTGTTGGTAAACAGATAATCCCTCTATAGCTGAGCCCGCTGTCCCGTCGGAAAAAAAATGCTCCAGGAAAATGTTAACTTATTAGAGATTGGTCTCGGGTCCGGATCGAACCATCATGGACCGAGGTCCGCCATTTGGTGATGCCTCCCCTATAGTCTTAGCAGTTCTAAAAAGCTATTTTTAGAACGGCGGAGCAGAGCGGCGAGCTGCTCAGAGCTACGCTACAGAGTCTCATGAGATTTCTTGGTTTAACTCATCAAATACACGGGGCGGTGCGTGGCGCAGTGGTTAAAGTGGCCGCCCCATGTAGAGGCTACAGTCCTCATCGCAGGCGTCCCCGGTTCGGGTCCCGCGTCGGGCAGACCTTTCCTGCATGTCATTCCCCCTCTCTCTCTGCCTCCCCCTTTCCTGTCTATATCACTGTGTGCTATCAAATAAAGGCAAAAAAGCCAAAAAAATATATACTAAAAAAAAAAAAAAACTCATCAAATACACAATCCAACGCTCTGGTGAACAAGTTGTGACCTGCACATTCACCACGCTATGAGATAATAACACAACGTTACTAGACAGAGTTGTTTTAGAGGGAAATTCATGCAAAATCGCTGATGTGCGTTCCTGTAGAGGGAAGTTTTTCATCAAGCAGTCTCTGCATTTACCTCTAAAACAACTCTGTCTGGTAACGTTCTGTTATTATCTCATAGCGTGGTGAATGTGCAGGTCACAACTTGTCCACCAGAGCGTTGTGGAGTTGTTGGATTGTGTATTTGATGAGTTTGATGAGGGAAACCAAGAAATCCCATGAGCCTCCGTAGCGTAGCTCTGAGCAGCTTGCGGCTCTGCTCCGCCGTTCTAAAAATAGCTTGCACCGACAATTAAAGGCAACGAACCTACTGCTATGACTATATAGGGATTATGGTGATCCCTAAATTTGATAAAATGTTGAACTATCCCTTTAAGTTGTGCTGCAACAAAGATATTTTCAAAAGTACTCAGAAACAACCAAAAAAGGCTCAGACCTCTAAGAGTTAATCTGTGTCTCCTCTCCTCCATGTGAATCTTCAGCCTTGACGTAACCGTGTGTGTGTGTGTCTGTGTGTGTCTGTGTGTGTCTGTGTGTGTGTTGTTGTGTTGCAGGTCTGTGTGGAGGGAGTGCGTCTGGTAAAACCACGGTGGCCAATAAGATCATCGAGGCTCTGGACGTCCCCTGGGTCGTCCTGCTCTCCATGGACTCGTTCTACAAGGTGCTCAACTCGACCGACCACGTTTTAACGAGCTGTTAATACAGTTATTGATTGATTGATTGATTGAAATGTTTATTTCGAATATGAAAATAAAGTAATAAAAAAAGAAAATAAGACAAAAACATTTAAACATGAAAAAAATAGAATACATATTCGAAAAGGAGTGAGAAGAAGTAAAACTTATAAACTCCCACCCCCTCTCCTTATATATGTCTAGCTAAGATCCTTGTCTAAACATATCTTATGTTACAAAATCATGAATATAATTTATTTATAATTTACTTTACGTTTTAATTTAATTTACGTTTACTAATAATTTACTTATACACACTAATTATGCATACATACTAATTATACAAACGTACAAACATACATACATACATACACGTGTCCACATACAGATACATACACGCGCACATACATGCAAAAGGAAAAAAGAAAAAACAACAACAACAAAAAACAACAACAACAAACAACACCACAAGATAATGACCAGTATAAAAAGATAAAAATAGATATGCACAGCACTTCATTACACTTGGTGCTACCCAACATTTACCTCATCCCTGTACTTCTGGAGAATAGACTCTTTGTACCTCATTTTAAACTGTTTCATGCTTGGACACTGCATAGTGTACTCCAACTCCATAGTGAACTTGTTCCATAGTCATAGTGTGTGTGTGTGTGTATGTGTGTGTGTGTGTGTGTGTGTGTGTGTGTTTTAATCTGTGTGTGTGTGTGTGTGTGTGTGTGTGACCGATCACAGTTTAAACTCCATCGTTCACATCAATAACGGCTCCAGTCGATTGTCGTCTCCGTGGATCCATCGTCGTCCTCGTTGTGTTTTAATTAATTTACAGCCGAGCGCGGTGCGTTCAGGCGGCTCCGCTCTGTGGTCGTGATGCGTTCAAGGTGACTGGGAGAGAATTTAACACTCTGCACTTAAATTTAATGAAACAGTCGAACTGCTGCGGTTTTTTTTTTTTTTTTAAAGGTGAAGTGAATCTTTATGGAGTTTTTCTCTTTAATCGACGTCAGTAAAAGATGAAGAGAGAAGATGAAACTGAGTCTGCAGGAGGAGCTGGAGCTATATTTTAGTTTTAAAAAAATGTTTTTAATCGGTAAAACTTCTCTCTCACTCAAAATTTATTTTAACTTTATTTTTAATTTGATAATTTCTTGCATATTTAGACACAAACCTCAGTCTGATCGTCTCGTACCAGCTGCTTTACAACATGTTACCGTAGATAGAGATAAACCGTCTTATTTTACTATAAGTGCAGTGTAAACAAATAGAAGTGTTTCTGAAACAACTTTTATCGACATGAATGACAGAGACGTTGCTCAACGGTCAAAGCTGTCTGGGAACATGAGTCTAAAACATTGAAAAATTAACCCTTTATAGTCCACTCCTTTAAATGCAGTGGAAACCACTTATAAGGATCAAAAGGCTTGGGACAGAATCACTTCTATACAAATGCTGTTTAAATAATTTGTTTATAGTAATCAAGAAATCCGCTTATAGTGTTCATTTTTGTTCATTTATGAATGAAAACATGTACAAAACAGTTTATGTTCAGTAAAAAATAAGAAATAAGTCACCGCTAAGCTGCAGCTGGGTTATCGATCTGCACTAGGACAGACAGTAGGCCGACTGTTTTTTACTAAACTACACAACAACGTTAAAGGCAAATAATTTTAACCACAGTAAGCTATACAATACTGTGCTGTAAGCTATTGTGTACAGTATTTAACGCAGTAGTTAAACTTGCAAGGTGCCTCTCGAAAAGCATTTGAAACGACTGAACCATGTTTGAAACATTTAAATAAAATTCAGTAAACACTGATGCTCCGTTTCCTTACATTGTTCTCATTGAAAAACTATACAAACGGCATTTAGATGATGCTCTGCATTAAAAACGAAGTGAAATAATAAAAAATCGGTTATAATAGTCAACCGCGGTTTCCACTGTACTTATAAATAAAAGTTTCTATTAATATATTCTATTATTACCATATATGGTTCTTCCTGTATAGTTTTGAAAAACGTGTATTCATTAGATTCACATGACGTCACTGTGTTTCTGCGCCGCCATATTTGTGTCTGAATCAGGGCGATCTGGGCACAGATCACAGCATGACACGTTACCAGAACAAGTGGAGTAGTAGGAGGAAATCAGCAAGAGACCGAAAATTGACGTTATTTGAAAGATGCCAGGATTATATTGTGCTGTTGACTGTGATAGCAGTCGCCAAAAAAACCCCGGACTGCAGTTTTATTCCATCCCAAAAGACGTAAAGTTATAGGCGGAATAAATGGTTGACTGCAGGCAGTCTATCAGTGGCAGCATGGGCTGTGACAAGTCTCACAAAAAGAGGGGATTCACTTTTTTTTTTAAATAACATGGATATATTGAATTCTGCATTTTGATTACTTTCTTATTAATTACTCACTGATTCTGCATTTAGGGTCTTTTATTTCTGTATAACAGACCGTTGCTAAGTAAAACGGGCCGTTGCTAGGGACGCCGCTCTGATCAGCGGAGCAGGGCAGAAGAACTATGAAGGATTTTTACCTTGTGTTTCATTTTTACCGTCATTAAACAGCTTCAGACTAATTGTGATGTTAGAAACATGACTTGTAGCTTGTTAGAGGGAGAGTGGAGGCCCTCTGCCTCCCTCACCGCTGCTGGAACCAAACCTGCGATCAGAGCGGACAGAGCGGACGGGCCAGCGCAGTGTCACAGCTGTGACCAGCTGTGTCTGTGCCACCGCGAGTCCGTGACACAAACGTGTCCCGTATCGTAATCTCTTATGACAGACAGGACGACATAAATGCGCACATCGTAACATTTACATGATAATTCATCAATCTACTGATTGATTATCAAAAGCTCGTTGAAAACAACTACACACGAGTCGACCGAGAGGAGGGTGAGGAGCAAACAGCGGAGAAGTGACCGGACTAAGGACTTTGATCAACATTACGTCTCAAATTAATTAATTAATTCATAAACTGTGTAATAAGTGGGATAATATAGAGTTAGTCTGTTGTTATAGAGATATAAACCCAGACAGGATGTATGAAACCCTGTCATTTTGTCAAGAAACTGTCATTTCCATCCTGCGGTTTGCATGCTGTCATATGAGGAGACCTGTCAAATCGGACACAAATATGGCGGCGGTCCCTTCGACGCGACGTCACTGCAACCCATGAATATATGAAAAAATAAGAATAAAAAACAACACACTGATAAAGTTAAAGGAACATTTATTAAAACATAAATAATACAAAAAAATACTCGTTCTAATTTTGGTTTCTTGCCCGATAAAGGGGGTAAACGTGTCTGTAACCATGGTAACATCAGTCCCGTCATGGCGACCACGTCGTCTTGTGTCTCCAGGTGTTGAACAAAGAGGAGCAGGAGTTGGCGGCGAAGAACGAGTACAACTTCGACCACCCGGACGCCTTCGACTTCGAGCTGCTGGTCACCGTCCTCAGGAAGCTGAAGAAAGGGAAGAGCATCAAGGTGCCGGTGTACGACTTCACGTCGCACAGCCGCCGCAAGGAGTGGGTGAGTCAGGGAGGTTATTGATTATTGATTATTGATTATTGACCGATGTATCATTGATCACACCAGAAATAATCATGTTTATTGGATCGTTTGAGTGACAGGTGGGTGAGTGTGTTTCTTTATTTTCTTATTATTAAGATCCCCATTAGCTGCAGTGTGTTTGTTGTATGGAGCAGAGGAGAGGAGAGAAGGAGGAGAGGAGAGAAGAGGAGGAGGAGGAAGAGGAGAGGAGGAGGAGGAGGAGGAGGAGGAGGAGGGAGAGGAGAGGAGGAGGAGGAGGAGGGGGAGGGAGAGGAGAGGAGGAGGACAGGAAAGGGAGAAGAGGGAGAGGAAGAGAGGAAGAGGAGAGAAGCAGGAGAGGAGGAGGAGAGGAGAGGAAGAGGAGGACGAGAGGAGAGGAAGAGGAGGACAGGAGAGGAGAGGAGGAGGAAGAGGGGAGGAGAGGCGAGGGAGAGGAGGAAGAGAGGAGAGGAGGAGGAAGAGAGGAAAGGGAAGAGAGGAGAGGGAGAGGAAGAGGAGGAGGAGAGGAGGAGGACAGGAAAGGAAGAGGACAGGAAAGGGAGAAGAGGGAGAGGAGAGGGGAGGAGGAGAGGGGAGGAGGAGGAAGAGAGGAAGAGGAGAGAAGCAGGAGAGGAAGAAGAGGAAGAGGAGGACGAGAGGAGAGGGGAGGAGGAGGAAGAGAGGAAGAGGAGAGAAGCAGGAGAGGAAGAAGAGGAAGAGGAGGACGAGAGGAGAGGGGAGGAGGAGGAAGAGAGGAAGAGGAGAGAAGCAGGAGAGGAAGAGAAGAGAAGCAGGAGAGGAGGACGAGAGGAGAGAGGAGGAGGAAGAGAGGAAGAGGAGAGAAGCAGGAGAGGAGGAGAGGAGAGGAAGAGGAGGACGAGAGGAGAGGAAGAGGAGGACAGGAGAGGAGAGGAGGAGGAAGAGGGGAGGAGAGGCGAGGGAGAGGAGGAAGAGAGGAGAGGAGAGGAGGAGGAAGAGAGGAAAGGGAAAGGAGGAGAGGAGAGGGAGAGGAGAGGAAGAGAGGAGGAGATGAGCGGAGGAGGAAGAGGAGAGGGGGATGAGAGGAGAGGGAAAAGAGGAGAGAAAGAGGAGAGAAGCAGGAGAGGAGGCGGAGATGAGAGGAGGAGGAAGAGAGGAAAAGAGGAGGAGGAGAGGAGAGGTTTTATGATCCTTGGAAGTAAAAGAATTAACAGGTCGCCTCTTTTCATCGGTCAAGAGGTCGTCGGCTTCACAGACAAACTGATCTCCTCATAAGAGCCTGAGAAAAAACATAAAAATACACTTTATGCACCTGAACTGAAACAGAGGACTGTATAGATAAATAAATAAATAGATAAATAAATAAATAAATAAAGGGAAGAACTGATAATCATCAGTCAGTGTTTTTTTTCTGGCTCTCCAGGATTGAAACAGTTGGACGTCAGTGAAACACCCGGGGGAGGAGTTAGCCGCTAATGTCGCTAATTAATAAAGATTTAGAGAGAAAGAGAGAGAGAGCAGCAGCATCTTTAAGAAGAATCAATCCAGCAGCTTCTGTTTCTCTGCTCTTTAATTTCACGGCTGAAAGACGACGACGACATCGTCTCTTTGTCCGGAGCTCAGTGTGATTAAAGCCGCGGCCCCCGAGGGACCGAGGGCCCACGGCCCCCGAGCCACTCGCACAATGTAGAGCAGTGATCCTCACTATTTTTTTCACAAGAGCCACATTGGCAGTGCAAAATCAAGGGGAGAGACACTTTTGCGACAACATACTAAGTCACTTTTGCAAATGTGCATTTCTACATATAAATCCCACCAAAAAAGAAACAACACAGCCAATAGGACGAATCGCCTTGTTGTTTACAACTACTTCCGGGTAGAAAACCAGCATTCGAACAATAGTGACGGACGAGAGTTTCGCTATATATATATATAATTTTTCATGTCACTATATCGCCGTTTAGACTAATCTGATGTTTGTAAAGTCTATAAAACCAATGATTGGACAAACATTACTATTTACGTGTGCACATTTTTGTAATTAGTCATGGTTATCAGAGATTAGCTGGGCTAACGGTTAGCCACCTGTTTAACTTTATTAACTCAGTGACTCAATAAACGCTCCATGAAAAAATATTTTCTCCAGCGGATATCTTAGTTACAACATGATTGAGCTAACTGGAGCAGTTTCATGTCGTGTCCCACAACGGGAGGGTTTTAACAGCTGACGTCCTGGTGTTAGCTTTGCTACCGTTAGCTTAGCTACGGCCGTCAGCTGTCCCTGTCAGCTGCAGCCACTGATGCTTTCTAGACACCTTGATTCCCCCAAACTGAATAAATACAACACATAGCAACACAAAACACACACACACAGAAATAGTAATGTTTCTTCAATCATTTCAGATTTGTCTAAACGGTGATAGGGCGTGAAAAATATGATATATAGCTAAACTCTCGTTCGTTACTATTGATCTCATTCAAATTACGTGCTGGTTTTCTACCCGGAAGTAGAATGTAAACAACAAGGCGATTCGGTCTATACATTTTCATTTAAGACCATATTTACCTTAATACTGGGATGAGGGGAAGCTGGCCATGCATGTCCTTGACTTTCTTAATGTAGTTTGTTGTCAATCACAGTGAGGGTTTGTTGCATATTAAACACAGAGGGTTCATGCCGAACAAATAAAAATTTGTCTGCCCACTTGTCTTGAAATTTTCTGTGCTCATCTTGTGCTACCTATTTTTTCGTTTCTTACTGGGTAGCCTACACCGTTTGCCTTCATCCCCTCTCTGGTGTCTTCGTGCTGGTTTTTGTTTGCTGCTTCCTCAGACTAATTTTCCTCACCCACTCCACTATTCGTTACAACACTGTGTGTCTGTCCGTCTGGTTTTTGAGCTGGTTTCTCTCCTTTTTCTTGTTAAAAACGGTCCATCACGCTGGCTAGCGGAGCTATACGTAGGCTGCGGTCAAGTGTTGTAAACAATGCCACATGGCCTGCGGGCTCCGTTGCCAGGTTTGACAATGCCCCCTTTAGGGATGACCATTAGGCCAATATTAGAACGTCTCTGATTAGGCTAAGGCTTAAAATACTTCCTTTCACCTTCATTATTTGGGTGAAGGGAGAAGTAGATTCGGATGTTTGCGTTTTTGTAGTGCAGTGCTGTATGTTTATGTAGCACATTTGAAAAAATGTATTGGCTGTGTTACCACATAGGAAGCTACCAAGCGAGCCACCAATTATAGCTTGACATGTGGCTCGCGAGCCGCGCAATGAGTGACGCTACTGATGTAGAGTGACGTTACGTACTTCCGCTTCACTGAGTTACGGTCCGCTTAACTTCCTGCTGTTGTCGTGGAAATTCTCTGTTGCTGATGAAGAATGAAATATTGACTCGCCGGCCGACAAGCTTTTATTTCCTTTGCAAAGAAAAGGTCAATCAACATGCGAGCGATTCAAGATGCAGAAAGACCCCGAACATGGGGAAAGCCTATACACTTATAGCTAAGGGAAGGTCCACCTCTGGGGTGTGTTTGTGTCCTTTAGCCGGCCCCTTCCCTGATTGTCTTTTCACACCTTTGTCTTTGAAGGTATCGTCACCGGTTTCCCGAGGTATGGAGTCAAGACATACAATTAAAATACAAAGGGGTTTGAGTGTGAATTAGGAAGTGGGAAGTTGGGCATCACAGATGGTTAAGTGTAAAGGAACTTGAATTCACAAATTACAAAAGGAAGTCTGGGAAAGCAGAAGGTTAGGTGTCTTAGGTGGTTTAAATGCAAAAGAACTTGATTATATAATTATCATAGAAAGTATCTCATGAAGGAGGTAAAAATGCTATTACACTGTCAACTTTATCATAGCGCTGCTGTATTTACATATCACACTGAACACCTGACCGTCTCATTCTGCATAGTTACGTTTGTACGTGTTGTTAATCGGGCGTCGTTCTCTTGTTTCTACTTCTCTGGTAAAACTGGAGCTCACTTCCTCTTTTCTCTTTCTCTCTCTCTCTCGCTAATTCAACTCAAAGCAAAGAGC
Organism: Trachurus japonicus; assembly: GCF_045865225.1. Lineage (NCBI taxonomy): Eukaryota > Metazoa > Chordata > Actinopteri > Carangiformes > Carangidae > Trachurus > Trachurus japonicus. The sequence continues at coordinate 6,859,767 of NC_140930.1, read as the reverse complement.
AGGAAAATGAATAAATCAATAAACAATCATCTGTTTCTTTAGGATTCACTTACTCAGCTTCACGCATTACACATGTGATTAATCTCTCACGTTTGTTGCCACGGCGACGCAACACGGCCGAAGGTTCGTAACTGTGCTCACAGGTGCAGATGAAGCTGATCAGCCAAGTTGTGTCGCTGCATAAATTTGCATATTAATGAGGTGAAAACAGATGTTTGTTTGTTTTTCTTTATCATTATCGTCATGGTTACGGTATAAACACAGTTTGATGATGATGATTTTCAGTGACTCAGTTGTTTTTGTTTTGTTTGTCGTGACAGAAAACGGTTTACGGCGCCAACGTCGTCATCTTCGAGGGAATCCTGGCGTTCGCCAACAAGGAGCTGCTCAAGGTAACAACACTGACCTTCATCATCACCCTCCTCTTCCTCCTCTTTCTCTTCCTCTTCCTCCTCTTCCTCCTCGTCTCTTCCTCCTCCTCTTTTTCCTCCTCTTCCTCCTCTTTCCCTTCCTCTTCCTCCTCTTTCTCTTCCTCCTCCTCTTTTTCCTCCTCTTTCCCTTCCTCTTCCTCTTCCTCTCCAAATGTCTCATTCTCTTCTCCTCTTTCTCTTCCTCCTCCTCCTCTTCTTCCTCCTCTTTCTCTTCCTCCTCTTCCTCTTCTTTCTCGTCCTCCTCTTCCTCCTCTTTCTCTTCCTCCTCCTCTTTTTCCTCCTCTTCTTTCCCCTCCTCTTTTCCTCCTCTTTCCCTTCCTCTTCCTCTTCCTCTCCAAATGTCTCATTCTCTTCTCCTCCTCTTTCTCTTCCTCCTCCTCCTCCTCTTCTTCCTCCTCTTTCTCTTCCTTCTCTTCCTCCTCTTTCTCTTCCTCCTCCTCTTTTTCCTCTTCTTCCTTCCTCTTCCTCCTCTTCCTCCTCTTTCTCTTCCTCCTCCTCTTTTTCCTCCTCTTTCCCTTCCTCTTCCTCCTCTTTCTCTTCCTCCTCCTCTTTTTCCTCCTCTTCCTCTTCTTCTTCCTCTTTCTCCTCCTCTTCCCCTTCCTCTTCCTCTTCCTCTCCAAATGTCTCATTCTCTTCTCCTCCTCTTTCTCTTCCTCCTCCTCCTCTTCTTCCTCCTCTTTCTCTTCCTCCTCCTCTTTCCCTTCCTCTTCCTTCTCCTCCTCTCCAAATTTCTCATTCTCTTCTCCTCCTCCTCTTTCTCTTCCTCATTTTCCTCTTTCTCTTCTTCCTCCTTTTCCTCCTCCTCCTCTTTTTCCTCCTCTTTCTCTTCCTCTTCCTCGTCTTTCTCCTCGTCTTCCTAATCCTTTTCCTAATCCTCCTCCTCCTCCTCCTTTTCCTCCTCCTTTTTCCTCCTCTTCCTCCTCCACCTCCTCTTCATCTTCCTCTTCCTCTATTCCTCCTCTTTCGCTTCCTCTTCCTTCTCCTTCACCTCCTCCTCTTCCTCATTTTCCTCTTCCTTCTCTTCCTCCTCTTCTTCCTCTTTCTCTCTCAGTTCATCCCAGTGTCTTGTTTTTAAACCGTCTGAGATTTTACAGTATTTAGTCCACAACAGTCAAACCCAAAATGACGACTTGATGTATATAAATGAATAAATAAATAAATAAATAAAACCCGTCTGGGATCAGATTTGTCGGAGCTGATTAACGAGACAAACAACCGGCTGATTAACAACACGGAGGGAAATTAAATCAGATTACTGCTGATTAACCTGTGTAGACACGGTGAAATTATATTTAATCTGTTTTTGGTTTAATATCAAACATCAATGCGTCAACGTCAAACTTTAACTCAGGGTATCCGCGGGGTCTTCAAAAGTATTAAAAGGTGATAAATCAATTTTGGGAAAATTAAGACCCTTAAAAAGTATTAAAAAGTATTTTCACGACTTTATAAAGTCTTAAATTTTGAAGGTATTTTTTCTGAATTAGCTGTCCAAGAGTTTGAGTCCTAAAAAACATTGTGAAAGTGTGTGTGAATTTATTCATTTTATTAAAAAACAAAGATGAACCGGTACATAAAAAAGAAAAGAAGATTGTTGTTTTCGTTTTTTGAGAGTGGAGCAATGTTTTTTGTTTTTTTTTATTATAAACTTTGCCTTTGATTTATTATCCCAGCCTATTTTCAATACTGTTGTATCATAGTGGTCTATAGTCTTTATCACAAACGAGAACTGTTAAGTTAAAAGTGTCAGTGATGTAAATGGTTACAGCTTTAAGTGGCGGTGAGGTATTGAAAAATATTGAGAAGGTCTTGAAAAAGTCTTAAAAAGGTATTAGAATTAACTTCAAGATTCCTGTATATGCCCTGTAACTTCCCTTTAAAATAAGCTGATATTGATTATCTATAATCTATATTTAAGATTAAATATATATAATTGAAGTGTGTAAATTCAGAATATGCAGTAAAATGTAAATTGAGTCAATTCTGCTCTTTATTGTGATGCTGTCGATGGTCGGAGGAAAAATCTGCTGAGGCTTTTCTAACTGTGTGAGTGTGAGTGTGTGTGTGTGTGTGTGTGTGTGTGTGTGTGTGTGTGTGTGTGTGTGTGTGTGTGTGTGTGTGTGTGTGTGTGTGTGTGTGTGTGTGAGTGAGTGTGAGCTGGACCGTGGCGATAAGGCGTCCGTCCTCCCCTGAGACTCGGCCGTGTCGTTGATCACCCTTTGATTCAGCTAATAACAGGCCGTTGTTGCCGCGGTGATTAATTACACTCTGTGTCCATTTCTGGAACCGGTCGAGTCAATTAAAAGAAGAGGAAGAAGAAGAAGAAAGCTGCATCAGATATGTTAATGAGGGGGCGTGGCCAGAGAAACCACAAAGCTGCTGTTAAATGACTCTGTGTTATATATGTATATTGTTTAGGTGAAAATGAAAAGAAAAAAGAGAATATCCGCACGTTGGATTAAGGCTCCTATTTATTGGATAATTGCAGGTTGCCTAGGAAGACCGCTTCGGGTTGAAACGTTGCAATTATCCAATGAATGGGAGCCTTAATCCAGCGTGCGGATATTCTCTTTTTTCTTTTTCAATGATCCTATGGCTATCCGGCACCTGGCCTAAAATAGACACTCGATGTGCGCACAACTACTGTAATTTCTGGACTATTGAGCGCACCTGAATATAAGCCGCACCACCTAAATTTTTAAAAGAAAATACATTTTGTACATACATATATAGGCCGCACTTAAATAAAAGCCGCAGGTTTTCATGTTGTAACATGAGATATTTACACAGAAAGACAGTAGGAATCTGTGCAAGTCTGCTCGCTTTTCCGCTGTTCTGGTTACGCTCCACTCGGCCATGTGCATTTGTTTACAACGAATCCGGCGAAAAATCAATAAATGGAGCAGTGGATAACGTTACATAACATATACAATGTTACGTGTACGTTTGTGTAGTCTTAAAGGGCCCATATTATGCAAAATCCACTTTCTACAGGTTTTGTAGTGATCCTATGTGTTCCCGTGGCCTTTCTATGACGCCTGGAGGTGAAAAAAGTCTGTTCACTCCCTTCATTGATTTCTACACTTTTTTAAGATCGTGTCTCCAAACGGGCGAATTGGAAGTGCTGGCAGACTTGACGTCAGGATGCGCTGAACTCAAGTGACTCCACCTCCCGGTACTTCCTTATACTCCCCCTGGGCCAGTCTGGAAAAACGTGAGCTCCGCCCGCGGACACTTTTCCGGAACAGCGCCCCCCCCCCACCCCCCTAATCCACACACACGCTCTCTCTCTCTACCCCCCGTCCGTCATTTGACATGAAGCGGTCGGCCTACGGGAGGAGCGGTCGGTACCGCGGCGGCCAGATGATGCTTTTGAATCATTGACCGAAAAACAGCCGCCTGTCATTAAAAATGAAATCGCGGATCAGAGAATATTGGAATGATACCGCTTCTCATCAGCGCAGCGGTCCGACTCCGAATCACGGAATGAGAGACATCTGAAGTAGGAAGTCTCCTCTCCCAGCGCAAAACCACCTCAATATTCTCATCAGTCCGTACAACAGTGCACAGTTTGTGCTGCGCTCCTCAGTTTCACTTGTTTTTTTTATTTGACAGTTTCACACAGAACTTTCTGATGGTAGTAGGAGTCTCTCCATGTTTCTCCTTCTGCCACAGTAAAAAAAAATAAAAATAAAGAAGGAACATTTAGCCTACATTTTTTCAGACAAGATGCCAGTCTCAGAATTTTTTTTTTTTTTTTTTTGTCTCGGAAATCAATGCCGACCCCTGTCCCAATGTCAACACTGGCACATGTACCTGTAGTGAAAACCACACCCTCTCCCCGTGACAGGTGTGGAGTGGACGTGGTTTACACATCTTATTTGCATTTCAAGGTGCAGACACAGAAATGGCTCGTTTGCAGGAGAGCTCTGGAGAGCCACTTTTAGATTACTGAGATGTAGAGCTGCAGATTGATTTGGGGACAATACACTAGGAATACTATATGGTTGGACAACTTAGAACCATGTGAAATAGTTGAAAAACAGCATAATATGGGACCTTTAATAAACAAACGAAGTTCGAATATGATTTTTTTGGGCAAATGTCAAAGCTCTATTTCAGTGTTTTGTTTACAAACTACAACAAACAAAACTCCAGAACCTACCTTTAAATCTATTTTGTATCTTTGTAACATGTGAAACATAAATTTACACAATGAAATCTGTCTCACAGTTACAGTCGCAGTATAAGAAGAAGAAGCTAAATGATCAGACTTCCTGTTGGAGCAGGTTAGACACTGATCTACGGCCGCTGCCTCTCGCTCTCTAACCTTTGGAAACACACACACACACACACACACACACACACACACACACACACACACACACACACACACACGTCTCCTTTTAGTCGTTTTGTCAGATTTACAACAGACTGGATCAACTGGCTTGTTGTGCAACTGAGTTATACCTGTTAACACACACACACACACACACACACACTGATCCCTCCTTCCTCCTCCTCCTCCTCCTCCTCCTCCTCCTCCTCCTCCGTCATCTCTGGTTCTTTGTGAAGCTTCTTCCTCTTTTTGTCGTCGTGAAGTCGCCTCATTGATTTTTCCTGGTTTCTGCTGAGTTCAGGTTCAGTTTAATGGAGCTCAGAGGAGGACGATTCGTCTTTGACAGTGACAGAGGTGACGGTGCCGATAGCGGAGATAATAACACAACGACTCCTCCTCTTCCTCCTCCTCCTCCTCCTCTTCATCCTCTTTCAACACAGACGAACTGAAGAAACAGATTCTTCTCTTTCAGTTTCTTATCAACGTCCTCGTGTCCAAACGTTTTCATCGGACTGAACAGTCTATTAAAATATTATCCTCAAAAAACTGCAATTTCTTTTCTTACATAGAAAACTGATCAAATGTGAATGACTGTGCAGCTTTAAAGGTCCAGTGCGTAAAATGGGGGTAAAACCGTGACATCCAGCGTTCAGATTCTAGTTTGCAGTGCTCAGACTAAAAGGACAATGATGAAAATAATCTAAAATTATTAATATTACATTTCTTTCGATGCATAAACCATGAAATAAACAATTCTACATCATATCTGTGCGCCATATCAACCAAAAACTAGCATGGCTGACAGACATAGTATGCTAGAAAGAAATACACGTGAAACACATTATTAATGAGTGTACAATGGAAAATTTGACAATAAAAAGCACATAATACGATGCAACTCGATGCAACTCTTAAAACAAGATGTAAGCTGGCAAGATGTGCTATTCTGTTGTTTGTTGTTACTGGATAAAGTTTCATTCAACGTTGACCAGCCAGTAGGTGGCGGTACAGTACTGCAGTTTTTAATATTCCCATTCAAATAAAACACACTGAAATTAAATACATCACATGTTTGATTTATTTATACGCATGAAACGTGTTCTCTGGCTGGATTTTCCGTTCGGGCTACCGTACAAACATGGCGGCGCAAGATGGCGACAGTCTCTAAAGCAAGACCCTTCCTATATGTTTATATAAAAGAAGAATTATAAGGCTACGAAAACCAAACAAATTTTATTTTATAGCGATTATACACTTATACAAATATATTCATGGGTATTTTATTCTGATTTTACCAATAAACCTTGACAATTATTACACACTGGACCTTTAATACGAACATCTACCTTTATACTGTATGGACCTTTAATATTGTGTGTTTGTATTCACTGTTATTTGAAATATTTTGTGACACAAAGGGAATCCCTCCGTTTAGGAAATTAAAAATAAAGTTCCTACACAAAACAAACAAATTACAAACAATCAGACTAATTAAAGAACCCCCCCCCCCCTCTTCTTCTTCCTCTTCCAGCTCCTGGACATGAAAGTTTTCGTCGACACCGACTCCGACATCCGTCTGATACGGCGGCTGAAGAGGGACATTTCCCAGCGCGGCCGCAACATCAGCGGCATCATCAAACAGTACAACAAGTTTGTCAAACCGGCGTTCGAGCAGTACATCGAGCCCACGGTGCAGGTGGCCGACATCGTGGTGCCCAGAGGTCAGAGGTCAAACTGTCTTCGTTACGCTAGAGAAAAGAAAAAGAAGAAAAGAAATAAATCAGTTTATAGTGAAAATAATCCGATTAAATCAGTGAATTCTTGTTGTTTGTGTGTGAAACGTGTCGATGTTCAGGTGGAGAAAACTTTGTGGCTCTGGATCTGATCGTTCAGCACGTTCACAGTCAGCTGGAGAAGGTAAAAACCAAACATTTATTTCCTGTTGTTTGGATTATTAAGTGTTTGTTCAGAGAGGAGAAAGTGTTAATCACAGATTATTATACAGTCGTCCTTATAATGATCAAAATCTGAATTATCTCCACGTGTTTGGCTTCAAATTAAGTTTTAACACAAAAGTTCTGGAGCCAAACTCTCTAAAGTTTAACTCGCCTGCTCCTGAGCTGAGATTAAAAATGAAAAAGAAGTCCTGGTTTGTTAAAATGAAGCTGTGGACAAGTGTGAACGAGTTCTGTGGACATGAAATAGTTAAATATTCGGCTGTAAAGTCCAGTATTTAAAATTCATTATATAAAATTATGTTTCATAATGTTTGATCTAATAATATGGAGCCACTTTATAATAACTACACACTGTTAAGCCTTAATTAAACAATATTAAATGCTTAATTCATCATTTATAAAACATTTTTCCTCCTCATTATTATATAATTAATAAACAGTTATAAATATTTAACTACTGAACTGAATTAATGAGCTCATGTATGATAAAACAGCTATTATCTGATGATTAGTTCATGTTTAAATCACACTGCAGCATAAATCTTCATCTAAATAGTTTATTAATCATTTACTGACGCTTTATAAATGATCTACCACTAAATAACTGGTTTGTCATTGATATAACACTTTATTCATAAATGTTGAATCCATCATTTACACAATAATTAAACACATTATACATTTATACCTGCGTTTATAAATCACAGATTAATCAGTAAGAAGAGTGATTTATAAATAAAAAATGAATTGATAAACATTGAACTAATGCAGAGAGCAGGTTCAGGCAAATATATAAATATATAAAACAGTTTTAAAAGTCCAAGATTAAAGTAAAAACATATTTATTCTGTCACTTGATCCAAACCTCCTCCTCCCTCTGCTGGTGGACGGACGTCACTGATTCACCACAAGAGAAAAAACACTGAGAGACAAAGAGTTTGGAGAAGTTGGACATTTAAATATAGAATTTTTTTTTTTTTTTTAATTAAGATGCTGCTGAATTCATGTATAAAAATGTCAATAATGATATTTATATAGAGTTTAAATTTTATTTTAACAAACATTTGTTTTGCTTTAAATGTTTTTTGTTTTTGAGGTTTTTACTTTTTTCTCATGAATGGCTGATCTCATGTTTTTTCTTTTTGTTTCTCACTGTTTGCACACACACACGTGCACTCATACGTGTGTGTGTGTGTGTGTGTGTTTGTGTGTGTTAATGTGTGTGTGTCCTTGTGTGTGCACGACTCCCCCTCCCTCCTCCACTCTCTCTCCTGCCTGGCTGAATGCTGTGTAACCATCAGCGTGAGATCAATGTGAGGTACGACTGACACGGCTTTTTATTATGACATTTCTTCCTCCCTGTCTTCTTCCTCTTCCTCCTCACTGTCCTTTGTTTCTCCGTCTTCTCCTTTTTCTTTTTCTCCGTCTTCTCCTTCTTCTGCTCTCTTTTCTTCCACCACGCCTCCTTTAAAAACAAAAAACAGATTAACACTGGTCTTGTTTTTGTGTGATTTCACCTTTTTAACTAACAAACCAGAGAAACCAGTGAAGTTTATTTCACTTTGTTCCATAAATAACCTTCATCATCATCATCATCTTCATCGTCATCTTCATCTCCTCTAAGAGACGAGGCCTGATGAGAGACAGGAGGAAGTTCACAGCTTCAGATCGTTTCATGTGGAAACGACACTAAAGAAGTTAATGTGCTAATGCTCCGATGTTCAGATCGATGTCTGTTCATGATGCATGAGAGAAATTAATATTTATACAAATTCTGCCGGAAACAAATGTTAGAAACCAGATTTTCTTCTGATGTCGATTCACTAACTCTGAATGAATAAAAAATAAACAGTTTTTCTGTCTTGCGGTTTTGCATGAATTTCCCTCTAAAACAACTCTGTCTGGTGACGTTCTGTTATTATCTCATAGCGTGGTGAATGTGCAGGTCACAACTTGTCCACCAGAGTGTTTTGGAGTTGTTGGATTGTGTATTTGATGAGTTTGATGAGGGAAACCAAGAAATCCCATGAGCCTCCGTAGCGTAGCTCTGAGCAGCTCACGGCTCTGCTCCGCCGTTCTAAAAATAGCTTGCACCGACAATTAAAGGTAACAAACCTACAGCTAGGACTATAGGGATTATTGCAATGGGCCAATTTGCCAAAATGTTTAACTATCCCTTTAAAACTAAAACATGTTCAAGTTTCCTGCGGTTAAAAATGTAAAAACTGATCAGAATAAATAACTTTAGCTTGTTCCGATCAGATCATAATTATTATAAACCCCCAGAAAACTCTGGTTTGAGTTGAGTTTCCACCGGCCTCGTTCACACTGTCTCTCTACAATGCAGCCAAACAGGAAACTGAAGGTTTAGAGAGATAATAATCAATAATTGATCGATAATAATCCGACTCCTGAGCTTCTCCTCAGTGATGTGGTGGAGCTGTGTCATCGCTCTAATCCTGCTCTTTCTCTCCTCTTGTTTTGTGTCTGTCATTTCTATTTCTTCTTTACTTTCCATCACTTCTCCTTCTTCTTCCTCCTCTTCTTCTTCTCCATTTCTCCGACTCCTCAGAGGAAGCTCCGCTGGGACATGTGAGCCTCCGTCCCGTGTGCATCCTCCCTCTAGATATTTGTAGTTTTCCTTGAACTGATTAAACGTTCTTCGCTCTTTTGAGGCCGACGTGCTCGTTTGATGTTTTTGCTGCCTTTTATCACCAGAGAGAGTTTCTGTTTCTGTAGCTGTTGTCACATGCAGCATGAAGCAGACAACACAAGTCAAGTGTTAGGCGGGTGCATATATGAAAAAAAAACACCTAACCCTAAAAAAATTCTAACAAAAGGTTTCTCAGCTGTTTTTTATAGTATTAGATGTCCTTAATAACATACTAAAAGTTTACCAAAATTTGGCCACTAGAAAGGTGTTATTTTCAAGATGGCGTCCAAGATGGATAGGAAGCCTGAGGAGACACAACAGGTGAATAGGGTAAAATTTTTAACTAACAGATATCACCATGAAACTTCCCAAGTTTATCACTTACATTAAGACAAATATTTTTTGTATTACAAGTTTTGTCAAATTGTATGTTTAAATATGTAAATTAGGCAATATCTCATTAAATATGCGCTAATTTGCATACATTTCCAGAACCGAAATCTGAACAATGGATAAAAGCCACTTTCAAAATTCTTGTTTTATTTTGTTGACATACTAGAGTCAGAAGTTTTTACAGAGGGGATTTTGGATATCTCTCTTTATCACTCTGTAAATGAGAAAATACTAGCAGCCCTAAAAATTCAAATATCGTCGTGTTTTTAGGAGTAAAATGTTGTATAAGAGCCCGAAATCTCCACTTCAGCAGCACTTACAGACACCAAACCTTCCAGTTTGATCCCTTTCTATATTCTGAAGGTTTTTACAGAGGGGATTGTTGATATATCATTCATAGCCTGATTTATACAACATTTTACTCCTAAAAACACAACCAACTTGAATTTTTAGGGCTGCTAGTATTTTCTCATTTACAGATAAAGAGAGATATCCAAAATCCCCTCTGTAAAAACTTCTGACTCTAGTATGTCAACAAAATAAAACAAGAATTTTGAAAGTGGCTTTTATCCATTGTTCAGATTTCGGTTCTGGAAATGTATGCAAATTAGCGCATATTTAATGAGATATTGCCTCATTTACATATTTAAACATACAATTTGACAAAACTTGTAATACAAAAAATATTTGTCTTAATGTAAGTGATAAACTTGGGAAGTTTCATGGTGATATCTGTTAGTTAAAAATTTTACCCTATTCACCTGTGGTGTCTCCTCAGGCTTCCTATCCATCTTGGACGCCATCTTGAAAATAACACCTTTCTAGTGGTCAAATTTTGTTCACTTTTAGTATGTTATTAAGGACATCTAATACTATAAAAAACAACTGAGAAACCTTTTGTTAGAATTTTTTTGGGGTCAAGTCATATTTGCACCTGACTATGTTTATATTCAGTATTTTAACACTGGATGCATTTGTGTGTGTGAGTGTGTGTGACCCTGCATTTCCTCCTCCAGCAGCCACACTGACAGTTCAGCTCGGCTTTGCATTCATTGATTAATTAAAGGGATACTTCACCCAAAATCGATAATTCACCAATCGTCTACTCTCCGTCATGCCAAGGAAGGGTTTGGAGAACTTCCAGAGTCATCAAAACGCTTTAGGAGTTCCAGGGGGGGTCCGGCTGGTGACGGGTTTTCATATAATGGCGGTGGATAGAGTTCACTTTTGAATGGTCCAAAACACACACTATGAAACATCCAGATACCTCCATACTGCTCGTCTGTACTGACCCAAGTGTCCTGAAGCCGCCACATGGAAAAGTTGTTTGGAAGAAGTTAATGTGATCTCTGTTTTTATCCTTGTTGTAGCAGTAGCTCCCAGTGGTTCTGTTGATGTTTGTGCGCATGCGCGAGATTTGCTGCCAGATGTTCGTTCGTCGTTGTAAACCACTGGATTTTTGATGTAAACACAGAAGAACATCTCGCAGCAAATCTCACACAACCACTGGGAGCTACTGCTACAACAAGGCTAAAAACAGATCAAATACATTTTTTTTCAAACAACTTTTTCATGTGGCAGCTTCAGGACACTTGGGTCAGTACAGACGAGCAGTATGGAGGTATCTGGATGTTTCATAGTGTGTGTTTTGGACGATTCAAAAGTGAACTCTCTCCGCCGCCATTATATGAAAACCCGTCACCAGCCGGACCCCCCCTGGAACTCCTAAAGCGTTTTGATGACTCTGAAAGTTCTCCAAACCCTTCCTTGGCATGACGGTGTGTAGAAAATTGGTGAATTGTCGATTTTGGGTGAAGTATCCCTTTAAAAAGTATATCTGTGTGTATATAAAGGAAGTGATTGAGTCTCTGCACCTCTGGCTGCTTCTCTCCAGATGTTCTCACCTCCACTCATCCACATGTTTGCAGCTGCTTGTCTAACATCGTCTCACCTCGGACCATGATGCATCTGGTCTGAAGATAAAAGGCAGCAAAACAAAACCCGACTTAGATCAAACGAGCGTCTCGATTAATGAACTAAACCAGGACTGTGATGGATGAGGAGAGTTACTGTGTGTTGATTAGTGTGTGTGTGTGTGTGTGTGTGTTACACAGATCGGCTCTGGCCTCGGCTCATCAGGGTCAGCCGTTACCCAAAACCCTCAGCGTGTTGGAGAGCACGCCACAGGTCCGCGGCATGCACACCATCATCAGGTCAGTACCACACCGACCTGATAACGACGTTAACGACCTGATGCAACACAATGTCCAGAGGTGGAACCAGCATTCATGTTTTTCATAAAACTGTGACGATAACAGTGTTTTTTTAAAGAGTGGCGGCGAGTGTGGTCTGATCAACGGGGGGTGCATGCGCGCGGGACCAGATTGTCCGACCGGGGGGTGGGGGCTGCGCGGAGATGCGGGGGCATTTCGGCATCCAATCCCCCGCGGCATGCAGCGATCATTTCGGCGTTTGGTCTATTTTGTGCACGAGCCGCGAGCCACCGTGTCAATCTTGGCAGGAAGTCACACAAAGAAACACGAGAGAATCCGGTCAATTTTCAAAATAAAACACCGCGAATGACAAACACGTGAGGCCAATGTGTGTACGTTTGTAGCCTATTTCATAATCGAAACAGAGCGCGACAGATGAACACACACAGAGCTGAGGTGCGAAGCGCTTGTTCCCCGGCCGCCACAGAGTCGTTAATTAATGGTATAACACTGGATGCGCTGGTTGATAAGTTTTGTTTTTAATGAGGAGGAAATAAAGAACTCAGCTGTGATTGAAAAGCAGAGTCGAAAGTTGTAACTGTGTAGTGGAAAGGGCTGCAAAGTAGCTACTTAATGGAAACCCTGCTTAACATTGTTTTAACATTAAAAAATTTAAATTAAAAAAAATCATCATTCTGAAGGTGTGGCGGCTTTTATTTTGCCGTGGCGGTGCGCCACGATCAATTACATGTAGCGGAAACCCTGGATATGCAGGAAAATAGATTTGGACTCAAATGTGGAATAAATGTAATTCACTTCTCCAATGCAACACTACAGTATGTTTCTTGACAGATTTTACATCATTTGTCACATAATTTAGAAGAAAATAGTTGTTTTCAGGTTAAGTTTAAATATAAATATTTAAATATAGAAACAAAAGCAAAAAAATCCATTTCAAATTAAAGGGACAATGAGGAGTTTTGGAAAGCAAAGTGTTTTCACACTACATTTCCCATGAGCACGGTGAAATTCTTGGACCGACGCAAGACGGACGAAAGCCATTTGCCAAGAATGTTTTCGTTCAAGAATGGAAGTCGGAGGTTCGAAGACGATCAGATACCGTCGTAGTTCCAACCATAAACGGCGATTCGGCGACGTTATTCCCATGATCCGCCGGGCAGCGTCTGCGAAACCGAAAGTAGGAAATGCTGGTCGGTGGATGAAATCGATGAAGATGTTTTCTGTATTCATGTTTGTTAGTGGTTTGACCCCTGAGGGCCACCGTACGTAGGACTGGAGTTAACCGTGTGTGTGTGTGTGTGTGTGTGTAGGAACAAGGAGACCAACCGAGACGAGTTTATCTTCTACTCTAAGAGATTAATGAGGCTGCTGATCGAGCACGCGCTCTCCTTCCTCCCTCTCAAGGTGAGTTTTTGTGTCTGTGTGAGATAAACAACAACACCACAGGCTTTTATTGTGGCGGGGTGCGCCCTTTAGACGATCTCTCCGTCTCTGAACGTCCTGTCCACAGGTGAAATAAATAAAGATGCTGTTCTCATGATGTTTCTCTTTGTCTCTGCAGCCGGTTTCCGTGGAGACGCCTCAGGGCGGCGTCTACGAAGGAAAGAGGCTGAGTGGGAAACGAGTGAGTTTGTCGTCAACCCCCTGTCCAACCGCCAACACATCCTCCCAAACTTAAATGTTTTACTAATTATGAAAATATTCATATTTTAAGAACAACTCTCTGGAGGCCATTTCTCTTTTATTTTGAAATTTCTTTTGGTTTCTTCTTTTCATTCCTCTTCCTGTTTTTAATTGTTTTGTCGGGTATTTTGTCTTTGAGCCTCTGTCCGTCTCCTTCCTGCGTGTAGATCACCGGTGTGTCGATCCTCCGAGCCGGCGAGACGATGGAGCAGGCGCTGATGGCCGTGTGCAAAGACATCAGACTGGGGAAGATCCTGATCCAGACCAACCACGACACCGGAGAACCAGAGGTCTGAGAGTCCACAGAGTCGCTGCTGCTGCTGCTGCTGCTCAGTGTGAAACCAGCTCAGTGTGACCGCAGCAGAAACCAGTGACTTTTAAAGTTTTAATAACAAGTGTCACAAAGCTGCAGCCGAGCCTGAACTTCACATCAGAATTTTTCCCACAGATTAAAATTGGTTTAGCAGCAAAAATATCAAGATTCAGTTCAAGCTTCATTGAAGCTTCATTCGTTTTGAAACTTCGTTTTTTATTAGTTTTTATGACAAGAATAGCAAAAAAACAGCAGTCCATCTCGTAACGTTGTGTTATTATCTCATAGCGTGGTGAATGTGCAGGTCACAACTTGTCCACCAGAGCGTTGTGGAGTTGTTGGATTGTGTATATGATGAGTTTGATGAGGGAAACCAAGAAATCCCATGAGCCTCCGTAGCGTAGCTCTGAGCAGCTCGCAGCTCTGTTCCGCCGTTCTAAAAATAGCTTGCACCGACAATTAAAGGTAACGAACCTACTGCTATGACTATAGGGATTATGGCAATGGGCCAATCTGCAAAAATGTTGAACTATCCCTTTAACAGAAGTTTAAACACCTGCAGACTACAGACGGTGTCTCATTTTTTTGCACAAGAACAAGAACGGCGGAGCAGAGCCGCGAGCTGCTCAGAGCTACGCTACGGAGGCTGATGGGATTTCTTGGTTTCCCTCATCAAACTCATCAAATACACAATCCAACAACTCCACAACGCTCTGGTGGACAAGTTGTGACCTGCACATTCAAAAAAAAAAAAATAGCTTGCACCGACAATTAAAGGTAACGAATCTACTGCTATGACTACAGGGATTATGGCAATGGGCCAATTTGCCAAAATGTTGAACTATCCCTTTAAAACCCATTTATATAGAGCTCAAGTAAAAACAAAAGTAAGGGGGAGGTCATGAACTCTTCCTCATTCAACAAAAACACTTTCCATTTTGTTATCTGCACATTGATGATTTTATCCTCCGTCTTGTCTCCGTCCTGCAGCTTCACTACCTCCGTCTGCCCAAAGACATCAGCGAGGACTACGTCATCCTGATGGACAGCACCGTGTCCACCGGCGCCGCGGCGCTCATGGCCGTCAGAGTGCTGCTGGTACGACGCCTTAGGGGTGGGCGATATGACGATATTAGATCGTGAAGGATTAGAGTGTGTAGACGATCTGCCAAAGTGCAGAGATCGTAGGATCGTCTGGGGCTCATTCTATAAATTGCAGTTCTATGCTGCAAAGCGCAAACAAAGGACATTTGCAACGTTTGCTAAAAGAGATAACAACAGTTACTTTAGTTTGTATTTTTATTTGACCCTTTTCAATCAGCTATTTAGTGTTTTGATACACTTAAAATCCTGTTAAAATGACTGTGTTGAATAAAACAAACAGTAATGTCTTCATTAATATTTTACTTTCATGTTTACTGAAAGCTACCTTTTATGTTGCAAGAGTCCACTTTATCAGAGTGTTGTTGTTTACCTTTTACTATGTTTACGTTGTTTGCACATGTTGGCAAAACTGCAACTATTTAGATTAAAATCTGTTCAGAAAGGTACTTTGGCCTAAATAGTCTATTTTTCCTTTTTTGATTTAAGATCGTGATGAAATCGAAATCGTGGCTTCATTTAAAAAAAATCGTGATATGATATTTTTGCCAAATCGCCCACCCCTACGACGCCTCGATGTGTTGAAATTAGATGGTTTGGTGCTTTATGAGGTAAAAAGATGAAGTTGTTTTTTCTCTTCCCGTCTGAAGGACCACGACGTGGCCGAGGACAAGATCTTCCTGCTGTCGCTGCTCATGGCGGAGATGGGCGTCCACTCGGTGGCGTACGCCTTCCCTAAAGTCCGCATCATCACCACGGCGGTGGACAAGGAGGTCAACGACCAGTTCCACATCATCCCAGGCATCGGTGAGTTGGTCCTCTTCCTGTTGTCAGAGAAGCTGAACCTCAGAAAACATCTGGGCAAGAGCTGACGTACAGATCCGTCAGTCGAGGTTTTTCTTCTTAGTGCAAATCAACGCTGACACAGTGAGAGAAGACGAACTGCAGCTGCTGCTCTGAGAGGAGAGAAACACCGGTGACTGAAATCTGCAGAGTTATCTAAAGGCCTTAAAGCAAAAACACATTGACGATGATTACAAACAAAACAATATATACATTTGACAAAGAAGAAAATCATCTAAAACTAAACTCTGAGTGAAGGAAGTTCGTCTGTTTTCAGGATGTGTTGGGATGCGTTCCCTGAGCTAGGGGAATCATTAAAGAATAAAAAACAATGTCGTTTTCCAAACACAGAAAACCTACGTAAATATTGGACTTGTGTTGTAGAGTCTCACTCCCCTTGTCAGAGTTACGGGGAGAGTTGGATTTTGCTGAAGCTCAAGTTGTGTTCCTGTCCACACAGGAAAGTTACAGGAAACAGAGCAGACTCAGGCTGCAGCAACGGCTCGATTCATCCGATTAACTGTTTTTCTGCCACTTGACTGAGTTTAGAAACTTTATTTTAAGGGCAAGAAACTACGAAATGTTGCTTTAAGACAGTGGATCAGAGTAGAGCCAATCTGAGACCTCAGCACAAAGCAGTGGGTCGAATAGTCTCAGACTTTCTGGACCAATGACACATAGTTTCTCTTTATCAAACTATTTCTTGTTCATCTATATATCGTGTATTTTGATGGCAACTGTACAGCACTTTGGTCAACTGAGGTTGTTTTTAAATGTGCAGTCAAACATTGACTTGACTTATATTCTTATCGGTTTTCTCATGTTTTATTACGTGTATGCTTGCTTCACATTGAGAGACAAAATAGAAAATACAGGTACAAACATGAGAAAACAGATCAGAATAAAAGTCAAGTCGATGTTTGACTGTTTGTTGTAAAGCACATTTAAAAACAACCTCAGGTGACCAACATGCTGTACAGTTGCCATTAAAATACACGATAGATAAACATGCACAAATAATATAATATAAATAATAAATAAAACAGTTAAGGAAATAGTAAGAACTCATTTTAAAGCAGTTAGAATGAAAGAGAAAGTTACTCATCTAGCAGGGACTGAACGCCAAGAAGAAAAGACACCAAATACATTCATCCTAGATCAACAGCAATAACAACAACTTGAAATCATGATGTAATCTCAGAGCCAGTTGGCAGGAAGACACCACATCCTATAATAACCCAAACCTAAATACAGTAGTATAATTACTCAAAGTTAGTTTTAAAAAAAAAAAGAAAAAAAAATTTCATCACACAATAAAGTATTTTTTTAAAGGGATAGTTCAACATTTTGGCAAATTGCCATAATACCTGTAGTCATAGGAGTAGGTTCGTTACCTTTAATTGTCGGTGCAAGCTATTTTTAGAACGGCGGAGCAGAGCCGCGAGCTGCTCAGAGCTACGCTACGGAGGCTCATGGGATTTCTTGGTTTCCCTCATCAAACTCATCAAATACACAATCCAACAACTCCAAAACGCTCTGGTGGACAAGTTGTGACCTGCACATTCACCACGCTATGAGATAATAACACAACGTTACCAGACAGAGTTGTTTTAGAGGGAAATACAGAGACTGCTTGATGAAAAACTGTCCCCAACGGGAACGCGCATCACCGGTTTTGCACGAATTCACCTCGAAAACAACTCCAAGAAATCCCATGAGCCTCCGTAGCGTAGCTCTGAGCAGCTCGCAGCTCTACTCCGCCGTTCTAAAAACAGCTTGCACTGACAATTAAAGGTAACGAACCTACTGCTATGACTATAGGGGTTATGGCAATGGGCCAATTTGCTAAAATGTTGAACTATCCCTTTAAGTTTCTCTTTATAAATCCCTAACAAACCCTAGTCCTCCACCTGTCTCATCCGTCTCCTTCCACCTGCTGCAGGTAACTTTGGAGATCGTTACTTCGGCACCGACGCTCCGTCAGACTGGTGTGAGAGCGACGAAGGGATGGACTATTGAAGAGAGGTCGACGAGAACGAGAGAACGAGAGAACGAGGAGGAGGCTCGTGAAGAAAGAAAGAAAGAAAGAAAGAAAAGAAGAAGTACTTATCTGTGAACGAGCTCCTCCTGACGACGCCGTAACGAACTGCTGCTTCCTGTCCAGAGAGTTCAGCGTCGGAGCGGTGAGGAGCCGAGAGACGGTGCTGCTCACTCACTCACTCACTCATTCATTCATTCATTCATTCATTCATGTTTACAGCAGAGTTTACAGGGGCCAAAGTGTTTCCTCTCTCACTCATTTCACACAAACATCTGGAAAAAGACAAGTTGTGCTCCGAAGCTACCTACTGAGAAGATACTGATGATACTGAGTATTGATGATGATGATGATGATGATGATGATGTCGTTGCTGAAGCTGCAGCTGTGAAGTTTGAACTGGAGGAGCCAGATGTTGGACGACTGAACTAGAGCGACGCTCAGTTAAAAAAAAAAAAAATTATTTGGTTGGTTTTTTTTTTTTTTTTTTTTTTTACAGCAGCTACAAACCGATTGATCCATTGATCGATTGATCTGCTCCGGGTGGGTGGGTCCAATCAGTGACGATGTAATTTTGCACAAAGACGTGACCTCACTCGTCCTCCGCCACGTGAGAAGAGCAGCAGCTGTAAAATATATCGTAGTGAATTCTCCGTCTTTCCGTTTCTTCTGTTTTTTAGCTTGAAGCCGTTTTTTTTTTTTAAGATCGATCAGTTCGTCGCAGTCGAATCTTCTCAGGCGACGCTCAACGAAAGGGACGACGACCATGACGACTCATACTTGAACAAGAAGATGAGACGCGTTTTTCTCTGTTTTCATCTTGTTAACAAACTTTATTTGACTTTACTTTAGTAGGTTTCTACAGCGATAACACATAGTGATAATTCACAGTCCAAACATTTAGCTTTTAAATGAACCATATCAACATTTAAAACAATGTTTATAATTCACTATAATGAAACTACAGATGTTTATAATTAACTGTGACTCCTCCATTGGACACTGGCGTGAAAACAGATAATTTTACGTTAATAAAACCAATAAAAATATATAAAATTTCATTATAGTGAGTAATAAACAGAGTTACCTACTGGCTCTTGAAATTCTGGTAAGTTTGTGAATTTCAGATGTAAGAGAAAAATGAATCCCTGAAAGTTTTTGGGGGGTAAACGGATGTTTTGCATTAATAAATGCACTAACAACTAAGTGTAACTACATCATAGTGAGTTATAAACAGAGTTCCTACACGTCCTTGAAATCCTGGATAGGCTGAGAAATCAAGTTTTTAAAGTAAAAATCAAGTCTTTGAACATTTTTGGGAGCAGACGGATAAACATGGGTCATTGAAAGTGTTTGATTTTATATATTCTCAGTGTAACTTCAGCGTTCTTCTGTAAAGCTGCTGCTTCTCAACGTAAAAGTGTCATAATAGCCTCGATCCGTGTCCTTGAATTGGTCGCCTTGCGCTTCAGTAGTGAGATGTGATGAAACTTCATATATAAATCATTAATTAAATGTTTATAAATGCTAAATATGAGGATTTAACGCAACGTCTCGGCCTCTTAAACTCCTGAAGAGGCGATGATGCTTTTAACGGCTTTAGCTGCTTAGTGTCGGCCAGATGTGGCGCCCTGTGACATCATCATCAGTTATGAAGTTGTGACGAATAATCTCGTTAAAATTCTCGTTAAAAAAACAGCACTTATTCTTTTAATCTGACGATAAACGTCGTAGTGAAGTTACTTCGTCGTGGACTTGAAGCTTCGACAGCGTCTCATTCACAAACAAACCTCACCTCACAGTGTATTTTTTCCAGCAGACAGAGACTGATCCATGTTGTTGTTGTTGTTGCCGTTGCCGTGGTAACTGTGTTCGCTGCTGCTGCTCGTGGCTGATTAATTTTTAAAATGTTTTTATTTATTTATTGTGTCCTACATCATGACAGATTTGTTTCATGCCACGTCATGTCACGGCTTTTTATACGACTGTCATTCACAAAATATTTTAGTTTTTTTTTTTTTACTGTTTGTGGCGTCACAGGCCTGAATTCACTGGACGGTTTGACTTGTGAATGGAACAGATCAATAATCAATATTAATTTAATAGTTCCACCTGTGCTGCAGCAGTCAAACGTCCAGAAGTTACAGTACACTCCTCATGATGAGCTCATCAAAACAAAAACAAATATGAATTTACAACAAATCACTTGAATGAACAGTATCTATACTGTCCCACAATGATGTACTGTTTTTATTTTTATTTTTATTTTTTAATATGTAGAAGCTGATCACTTTGCAATAAGTGTTTTACATGAAAGAGTATGGCTGAACTATGTCGCTAATATATTCATTTTTAAGAGGCAACGTGCAGATTGATGAACTGTTTTCACAGCAGACGTGAGAAACTAGAGCTGCAGCAATAATTAATCAACAGAAAATTAACTTTATAAACAAGTATTATGATAGGTTTAATTGATTTTTTTGCGGAAATACTGACACGTATCTTAATGTTTTCTGTATTATTTCATTTTACACTGAATATCTGTATAATGAATTGATTAATTATCTGCAGATTTATCATCAAGCTCCCTCTGTGAGAACAGTGTCAGTTTGTTTCACCTGTTTCTCTTGTACAGAATAAAAACATGACATCAAACGAACTAAACCGTGTTAATAGTCTTTTTTTTCTCTACTGCATCTGTTGCGTGTTTGATGTCGGAGTTTTCCGCTGGAGGGCGACACGTGTCCTTGTTTACAGCGGATGTGACGTAATCTACAGGTCTAATGGTGCCTTCAAGTGCTGTGGGAAATGAAGTGTTTTTCTTTTACCACTTGTTTTGGTTTCAAG
The DNA here is from genome assembly GCF_045865225.1 of Trachurus japonicus. NCBI lineage: Eukaryota > Metazoa > Chordata > Actinopteri > Carangiformes > Carangidae > Trachurus > Trachurus japonicus. The sequence continues at coordinate 6,838,934 of NC_140930.1, read as the reverse complement.
CCATTCAATAGCAAACAGAAGAAGGTAAGTGGAAATGTTTTCATCTTTTGCAAGAATATAACAGAATACAGTGAGAGCATGCATGAAAGATAAACAAATACAAGACTTACATGAAAAATGTTGCTAATAATGTGTGTTTTGTTATCTTTACTCAATAAGTGGAAATATAGAACAAATTGATACCCAAAGATTGTGAACAAATTGTGAAAGATGGTTTATACATGTTATCTTGTAATTTTCCATTTAATTACAGTCCGTCTTTTTGGTTGTTGTTGTTGATAAGTTATCCTTTTTTGTTAAATTGAAAATTGAGAGAAAAATATTACTACTGTACTGGTCATCACACATCCAAACAGTAACATGTCAGTACAATATTTTAATTCATTGAAATTAAAGGCACATTCATTTGTCGTAATTTGGTCGTTGGGGCAAGAGTAATGTAATGTGTAGCCTAATGCAATTTCATCTTTTTCCTCTCATGTGTTGTGATATCTCAAAAACAAAAAAGGTAAAAGGCAAGGCAAGGCAATTTTATTTGTATAGCCCGTTTTTACAAACAGTTTGCCTCAAAGGGCTTCACATGACATGACATGACTGCCCTTAGTACGGAGCCCCCAAAGGGACATGGAAGGAATTTTTTTTATTGCGAGATCTCGCAATACTTTTGCGAGATCTCGCAATACTTTTTGCGAGATCTCGCAATACTTTTTGCGAGATCTCGCAATACTTTTTGCGAGATCTCGCAAAAGTATTGCGAGATCTCGCAAAAAAAGTGCCCTGTCCGCTGTCTCAGTGCTGAAATATGAATGAATGACAGCGTGTCACTGCCCGTGAAAGAGAGAGAGAGAGAGAGAGATGGTCAGGTTATGTCAGATGAATTAGTCCTCTAACACAAACTACAGCTTGACTTGTCAGTTTTTCTAGTAGGATGTAGTTAAAGGACAGCGTATCATAGGGTCTGGGTTGTTTGGGGAGCTCTCTCCATGCTGATCGCCCACGGTGATTTAATTCAACAGCGTTATTTTGCATCGGACTGATGTCACCACCATCTCTCCGTCATATTGTCCACTCCCAGAGCGCAGGAGGAGGAGAGGACGGCGCGGCTGCATGGGATAAAGCATCCGGTCCTATCGAGAGTCAATTAAATATCAAAGACTGGGAAAAAGCCACTATCACAATCGTTACACTCTGTTTTCTTGTTATCAGTCCTACTTAATGCTGTTCATCACAAAAACCGAGAGAAAATCGGCATAAATAAAAGCGTCATGTTAATTCTGAAGAATATATTTCAGGATGGAGGACCAGGATCACTAACTGACTCAACAAGTTTTATCGATCAGTCTAATTACTGTAAATAGGCCTATATACAGCGGTGAGCCCCGTGCGTAATGCTGCACCGCGGCACCGCTGGAGGAGAATAAGGAGGAAGAGGGTCTTCAGGGACCGACAACTGCCTGGCCCATGATGGTGACTGGTTCATATACAGACTCACTAGAACTGTTGTCATTGTTGTAACTATGTGCCGAACCGGGTCCGGCATTTGAGAGGGCAGTGCACCAAAACAACACAGCGTGCGCTCCGTGCCGCTGACGCCGTTAACAGCTGCAGCAACATGTCACGTTGTCACTTTAACACCTGCAGCTAATTCACAGCACAGACAGAACAGAACAACAGCACGTCAGGTTCATTTACATGCAGACCGCATTCATGTGGTGGTTTGCATTGACCATCTACGGTTAAAACAGGGTGTGTACAGGGCGGAACGTGAAGCTGATTCAGCTGCGCACACTTGTAGGAACTCTGTGATTTATGAAGGGAAGTTTGCTTGCAAGTGTGTGTACGCAGGGTTTTATAGAGCAGCAGAGATATAGCCTTACTGCTCCACAAAATGACACAAGAAAGCTGGTGGCAAAACTCTCTACACACTCTCTCTCTCACGGGCAGTGACACGCTGTCATTCATTCATATTTCAGCACTGAGACAGCGGACAGGGCACTTTTTTTGCGAGATCTCGCAATAAAAAAATTTCCTTCCATGTCCCTTTGGGGGCTCCGTACCTTAGACCCTCACATCGACTGAGAAAAAAACTCCATGGAAAACCCTTTTAACAGGGAAAAATCTGAGAAACCTCAGGGTGAGCAACAACAGAGGAGGGATCCCTCACCCAGGACGGACAGGTGTGCAATTCTTACAGACAAGAAAACAGTTTACAACAGAGAATGTGAGAAACCAGCTTTTTTTTTTGCTCAAGTTAATTCATCTAAAACTGTCTGGGTGAGATGTAAAACTTTTCTTTCTTTCGTCAATCACAGACAGTGCTCAAAAGTCGGAGCTGATCCGGACACCTGAATGCACCACCGGCAGCTCCTGTCAGTGGAGCTGGGCTCGTTAACAGGCATGTACACACTTTATATACTTTCATCATTATTGACCGTAGATTACCAAACAGAGCGACACGTTCAGTGAGTCCTTCTCAGTTGTAAGTTTACATCCCACTACAGCTCAGTTGTGTCGATTAAATTCTTCTGTAGAAACTTATTAAATCATGTGCTAAAGGTGAATTTCAGTATTTTAACACAACTCTTAACTGTGATTGATTTTTTTATTAGACAAATCGATCAGTTTATTGTCAGTTGGTTTTTGACGTGTTGGTTTCAGCTCCTTAGCAACGACGCAGTAAATGGAACGTTAACGTTAGCTTAGCGCTGCACGAGACCGGACGTTAGGCACCAACTAAGTGACTCCGTTTAAAAAACTCGACAGTTTAACGTTTACGTTGATATTTGTGAATGTATTTTAATCAAAGACGCACATTTATTTGTTTTTTGTGAAACTTTTGAAGCCACTTTTCAATTCGGCATCGATAGAATTCACCGGAAATGGCTTTGTTTACAAAAAAAAATCCTAACTTTATATCATCAGTTGAGTGTGATTCATAGCCTACTGTGGCGTGTGCATGCTGACAGTTAATGTTGTATAAAAGGACAAAAAAAAAAGTTTTAAAATGCGTTTTAATGTTCAAATGTTAATTATATCAATGAGTGACTGGTTTAAAAAAAAAAAAAAAACTTGCCCTGAGCTCAGTCGGAGGAGCTGGTTAAACTAATCAACAGGCTGTGATGGACAATATAACGGAGCTTATTAGCAGGAGCTGCTTGATTTGAGTCACGTTGTGTGCCGGTGGGCGGGGCTGTGTGGGTATAGGGTAGGATAGTTGGTGTGTGTGTGTGTGTTTACTTCACGTGTCTGTTGTGTTGTCCACTGTCCCAGCAGGAGGAGGATGGCCGGTCTGTGGAGGTCCTACCAGGCCCTGATGACTAAATACCCCTGGAGGGTGCAGATAGTGACCGCAGGTATGACCAACACACCTACCTACAGTACATGTAAAGGGATAGTGCAATACTTTTGGTAAATTCTCCTGTTACCATAATCCCTATAGTCATAGCAGTAGGTTCGTTACCTTTAATTGTCGGTGCAAGCTGTTTTTAGAACGGCGGAGCAGAGCCGTGAGCTGCTCAGAGCTACGCTGTGGAGGCTAATGGGATTTCTTGGTTTTTCAGCAAGCAGACTCTGCATTTGCCTCTAAAACGGCTCTGTTTCGTAACATTCCATTATTATCTCATAGCGTGGTGAATGTGCAGGTCACAACTTGTCCACCAGAGCGTTTTGGAGTTGTTGGATTGTGTATTTGATGAGTTTGATGAGGGAAACCAAGAAATCCCATTAGCTCGCGGCTCTGCTCCGCCGTTCTAGAAATAGTTTACACCGACAATTAAAGGTAACGAATCTACTGCTGTGACTATAGGGATTATGGCAATGGGCCAATTTGCCAAAATGTTGAGCTATCCCTTTAAAGGTATTGAATTTACTGCTATGACTATAGGGATTATGGCGAGAGGAGAATTTGCCAAAAATGTTGAACTATCCCTTTAAAACTGTTTGTCTCAAAAGGTTTGTCAAAATGACCTTCTCTTAGTGGCGGTGAGGTCAGAGGTCACACAACCCATCGCTCTTGTTGACTCGGTTTACCTCGGGTTTAAAGTCAACAGAGAGAGAAAAAAAATGACCTTTGAACTGAGCGACCAAGAGGCCGATAACAACCGGTTCTATCACAGGGACCATAAAGTATCAATAACAATCAATGACAAGTGGGGATTGAAGTTTACAATACGATCATGGAAATATATGAAAGTTACGAGTTACAGCTTCTCAACATTTAAAGGTTTTTTCCATCATAAAGAAACAATCTGGAGACTTGAGACCATTTTAATGATTCTCTAAAAACTTAACCTTGCGCTCGAAACTAATGATTTTCTTCCGAAACTGATTATTTTCTCAATTATTTTATAGGCTATAAAATGAGATACAAAAAATACCTGCTGTTATTTCCCAGAACCCAAACTGACAAAGTTACAGTGCAAAACCTAAATATATCCACTTTACAATAATATATAACAAGAAAGAAAAAGTCAGATTGTCTTTCTGAGGAAACTGGAGCCAGAAAATGTGGATATATGATTATTCAGTAGTTTCAATAGTTTCCTATTAATCGATTAATAGTTGCAGCTCTGCTTCTGTTGCTACCTCACTATGTTTCTTAAGGTTTAATAAGTTAAATATGTGATTAATTGAACTTCAGTGACCAAAGGAAACGGCAGCATCTTCGATCTAATACTGATTCTTATTCTTGTTTTGTTTTTTTTGGACTTAAAACGAGCAGAAATCTCAGTCCAGGTGGCCACAGCCTCAGATCTTCATCAACTCATTCATTTTTACATCTCATTAAATGAACATTAATCAATGCTCCTGTGTTGTAGCTCGGTGTAGAACCTGTGAACCGCCACTAGATGGTGGCAGTGTCACTGTGACGGACTATTTCTGTCAGGAGTTGAAGCTGAAAATAATAAAATAATATTTAAAAAAATCACATTCAAAAAGAAAATTGTGAATGAAAATTAACTTATTCTTTAAAATTAGTTTTTTTTTCACATTTGTATCCAAGTCTTTTTAGGAGCTGCCTCCAATTCTCCACCTTCTTTCCAAATTCCTTTTTATTTTAATAGAAGAAATGATCAAAATTTCTTTTGTATTTTAGGTTTTTTATTCTTTGCTTCTATTTTTATTTTTCTAACATCGACTTTAGGTCCAGAAATAAAACATTTGTTTGTTTTTACAGTTGTGACTTGACTTTGCTGTGACTCACATTACATGTTTCTGGGGGTTTTTCTCATGAAGTGAAACACAAATGTTTTTTTTTTGTGTTTTTAATTTCTCTCAAGGTGTACAGTTGACATTTTCTGTGTGTGTGTGTGTGTGTGTGTGCACCTTGTCACCCTAACTGCCTTTATTAGTTCCCCCCTGACATTTTGAGGAAAGGTTACGTCTTGTTCAGCGGCTCCGTGGCTCCGTGTTATTATTACGCCTGCTGTCAGGTTTAACGGTGGCGTGCGGCCGTGGTCACTGACATCATGTTAGTTTGCTGATTTGTCTTTTTTATGAGTTGGGAGTAAAAAAAAAAAAAAAAAAAGAATAAAAAAACTAAAAAAAAAAAAAAAAACTAAAGTAAATGTCAAAGCAGGAGTCGTTGAGTCAACAGCTGAGGTCACCGATCAAGAGAAAATAACACACTGACAGAACAGAGAGAGGACGACCACCTGAATGATCACCTATAATCAATTATCCTATAAATACACTCACATTTATTGACAATATTTATTAATATTGACATAATTATTAGAGGATTATATTTGTTTTCTATTACTATTTGTTGTTTTTTATTTGTCAGTTTCTTTTATACTACTTTACATGTTTGAAATAAATGTTTAAATAAATAATAAACTATTAGTATGGGTCTAAATGGTTTAATAATCACTTACTGACACTTGATTAATGATCTCATTTGTCAGTGATATAATACTTGATATAATTACTCTCAATTAGTTGTTAATTAAGTTTGAAAAAACAATAATTAAACACAATATAGATGAGTTTATTAATCCAGAGTTTATACATTTTTAACTGTGTTTATGAATTACAGACTAATTAGTATCAGGATGCTAAAGATAAATATTGTGTATTTATTATAAAGTGTTATCTTTGTGTTGTGTTTGTGTTCATCTGGAATTTATTGATCAAACTCTCATGTCTCTTGTGCTAATTGGAACAAATAAGAAGTTTGACCTCTTATCACTTCAATCTTAATGAGGATAATTTATTCTGTGTCTTTATTTAACCTCGTGTTGCCTTCAGGGTCTCTGGTCGGCGTCGGCGACGTCATATCGCAGCAGGTGATCGAGCGGCGAGGGCTGAGTCAGCACAACGTGCAGCGGACGGCCAAGATGATGAGCATCGGCTTCTTCTTCGTGGTGAGTTTTCCTGGTGACATTTTTAATTAAAACATCTGTATTAAATGTTTCCTGTTTGACACGAGGAGGAAAATGAAATGAGAAGAACGTGATGTCAAACTTTTAGTGTAGTTTTTAGTTTATAACGTTTATTTATCAAGCACAAAAAAACATCTGTCCAGATCAGATCAGAGTCTCGGTTTCCTACATGAAGCTGCTTTTTAACCTGGTCGACTTTCACCACTGAACCAGAAACAAACAAAATAAAATTATATTACTCATCAAATTTCGTATTTACTGTGAGAATTATTGAGGCTGGAGGTGAAATAATCCTAAAACCTGTCATTTCAATAGAATAAATATATTCTTTAGCCTAACTAGTTCTTTAAACATGTAAATTCAGAAAACACAAGAATGATAAATGATATATTAGATTTTATTAAGATTTATGTAAGATTTGTTTCACCTGTAAACAAACAGTTTGAAAAGAAGTTTAAAAATAGGAATAAATACCTGAATTCCCTTTTACGTTTACATTTTCATATGCGTGTTTTTCAAATTCTTTTATTTATTCTCAGCCATAATAAATGTTTGATTTAATCTGAATGTTTTGTGCTGTTTACAGGTTCACAGGTATTTGACATAAATTTTAATTAAAACATCTGTATGAAAAGTTTCCTGTTTGACACGAGGAGGAAAATGAAATGAGATGTCAAAGTTTTAGAGGAGTCTGAGTTCATGTTGCAGCTTCCTGTGAGTCAGACAAACATGACGTCAACAGTACGTCTCTTCTTCTTCTCCTTCTTCATGTTGTTTATTGTGCGTTCACACCCTTTGTGTGTGTGCGTGTGTGTGAAATCACACTCGGCTCCGTCACAGCTGCTGCTCAGTTCATTTATTTAAATCGGCTCGTTTCTATTGGACGTCACTGTTTCTTTAAGTTTCTATAATCGTCAGACGATGACAACGTGCAGATGTTGGCAGATGTTTGTTGGTAACACGGTGACGACATGTTTTCATTTCATTTTGATTTATTTCATTCATGGTTCTCACATAGTTGCACATATACATTGTGTACACATTTTCATCATGAATGAACAGGAGCAGGATGAAGAAAAAACTTATAATTCCTGCCCCTCTCTGTTGTTACAAATTTCATTGGCTTACTTCAACACCAATATTATTCTCTGTTTCAAAATATTAAAGATAATGAAACATTTTTCCCTTCTTTTTCTCTTTCTCCTTCTTCTTTTTTGTAAATACTTATCTTTTCTTTTTTAAACATTTTCTTAAACTGAGACATACTTGTACAGCTTTTCAATTCCTTGCTTTGTGAATGCCATACTTTTACACCTGCAACAGAAATACACATTTGTTTTAAGCTTAACCTTGCAAATGTATGTTTAAAATCAAGCTTCAGTCTGTTGTCCCCTTCCTCCAATTTAAACAAGCTTTGTAAATGTTCTGGTAATGATCTGTTCTTTGCTTTAAACATAATTTTTAGGGTCTGTAATTCTATTATATCGGCCATTTTCAACAAACCTGCAGAAATAAAAAATCTATTTGAGGGATCTCTATTACCTGCCTTGTGGATTACTCTTACTGCTCTTTTTTGTAGCAGAATCAGAGGAGCGATGTTACTTACATAAGTGTTGCCCCACACCTCCACGCAATAATTAAAATATGGCAAACTAAATGTACAATACAGAATTCTTAGTGTGTTAGTGTCCAATACAAACTTAACCTTATTCAGAATATAGATACTCTTTGCCACCTTGGCTTTTACATATGCTATGTGTTTTTTCCATGACAACTTGTCCTCCAGGATAACGCCCAAAAACCTAAATACAGACACTCTTTCAATAATCTCTCCTGCAAATGAAAGTTCAATTTCACCCTTTTTTCGATTTGTAAAAACCATAAATTTAGTTTTTTTCAAATTGTTCACTGACAGATGTGTGTAGAGCTCATTAATGATAGATTCAGTTTATTTGTTTGTTTGTTTGTTTCTTTAGACTGTATTGGTGATTTGAATCGATTGATTAATTGATCTGTTTATTGATTGTTGATTATTTCTCCTCAGGGACCGGTGATCGGGAGCTGGTACAAAGTTCTGGACCGACTCGTCGTTGGAGGAACGAAGAGCGCAGCCATGAAGAAGATGCTGATCGACCAGGTGAGAGAGGACGAGCTTCCTGTAAACATGTCACGTGGGTTTCTGCACGGCCTTTTTAGGAGACTAGCGGCAGCCTGGAGTGTATTGACTCCAATGGGAGAATTGAACGTGAACACAGATTATGGTCTATTCTTTCTCCCCACAGTCACTGAAGTAAATTTTGGACTCATTTTTCACAAGCCACATCTCTTCTGAACAGTTTTTTTTTTAACTTTATTTTTATTAAAGAGTAACACAAACATTCCTTGACAACATCACAAATTATGTATGACAGTGCTAAAGACAAGAAGAAGAAAAAAAAAAAAACAACCTTTTGGGCCCAGAAAGCTTAATAATACACATGAATGAAAAATAATAAATACATAAATAAATAAATAAGTGGACAGTTAAGACATTCCAGCATACTGTGGGGTTCCCCTCAGTTAGAGAGGTATCTTGCTATAGGTAGCCACCTCCTCAGAAAAACATCAGACCTTAATTGTAATTTAGCAGTTAAAGCCTCCATTCCATACACTTCCCTCAGCTTCTGTTTCCACTGTGCCACTGTAGGTGGCTGTGGATTCATCCATTTTATTGTCACCATTTTCCTAGCAGTCATCAAGAGTATATGTAACAAGTGCTTTTGGTCTCTAGTGTACATGCCTTCAGGAGTTCGAAAAGAAACTGACTTGGGATAAATGGTATATTAATTCCCAGAACTTTATCTATCTCGTTCTTTACCCCCTTCCAAAAAGAAAGCATCACTGGGCAATCCCAAAATATCTGTGAGTGGTCGCCAACCACTCCACACCCTCTCCAACAGTATATTGCAGCTGGGTTATCTACAAATTTAGAAACCACGGAAGGCACCTTAAAGAACCTTGTCTTCGTCTTCCAATCAAACTCCTTCCACATGTTACTATTGATACCTTTATGACATCCAATGCACATTGTTTCCCACTCCCCATCCTCAATTATAATATTTAACTCCAGCTCCCATTTGTTTTTAATATAAAAAGTATTGTCTGGTATATCTAGTAACAAATTTCTGTATATATGGGAAACATGTTTTTTATTGGGTAGTTGATGTTTAATTATATTAATAAAGTAAGTTTCTATAATCGTTGGAGCATTTTTAATTATATTCCAGTCTGTATGGTTTGTGATGTAATTCCTTATCTGAAAATACCGGAACATATCACTTTGGGGTAGAAGGAATTTGTCTTGGAGATATGAGAATGGCTGTACACCAGTGTCACATAACAACTGGTCAATAACCCTCAGATTTCTTCTGAACAGTTTGACGCGAAAATGGCGATTTTCAGACGGACACATCAGGAGAAAATCCACTTTGTTCCAGACCTGTCTCTGTCTCTACGACACACTCTCGCCAGATTTGGCACAGATCTCCTTGGCAACGTCAAACAAACGGCCGCAAACTCCCGTGAAAATTATTTAAATAATTTTCGTCATGCTAAATATGACTGTTAGTAGTGTAAATATTTAATGTTATCATAAGAAAATATAAATATCTCACTTTCATCTACCTACAAATTGTATAAATCCACACACACGTTCACAGACGAGGTGGGGTGACGGTTGGCCACGCCCATTTAGAGAGACAGGAAATGAATACAGTCTCTATCATTGGAGCAGCCTCTCATGGGGTATCTTGGTAAATAGCATAGACTGTATAAAGAATGGACGTAGCACCCGTGACGTCACCCATTGGTTTGGGGGAGTCTGTTTTGTGCCGCTACTACGGGGGTTTGAACCGCGCCATGTTGGATTCTACTTGCCATATTTGGAGCGGTGCGGCCGTTGGCCGGCCGAGGGCCCGCCCACTGGCCTCGAAGCAGCGGTCTCCGGACCTGTCACTCAACGGTTCTGCGCCCTAATTGGCCAGAACTTTAAACCTAATAACAGTAAAACGGTAGAGTTTAAAAAAAATTCACCCCCCTCAGAGTGTGTGCGGAGGTAGAAACTATCGGTTGAGACCAAAAAAATGAAATGTACCAGGCTGTAAATATGTTTTTTTAAGCTGTAAAATCGGCTATTTTAACATGGGGCTCAATTGGAGTTGCTCCCTTCTGGAGCCAGCCCCCAGCGACAGCCCAGGGGATTGCAGTTTTTTGAACGCGGAAGTGAGCTTCACTTCTCAGACCGACAACTGCCCCCTTGGTAAATAGAGGGTCTTTGCTACCACTGCTCTACTTCTTCTTTTCCGGCTTCTTATTCTGCACCTTCTTCCTCTTCTTTTCCATCTTCTTCTTCCACTACCACTGCTCTTTTTCTGCTTCTTCTTCTGTTCAAGGGTTTGAAGCTCTCTGTTTGACACTGAGCTGTGGACGATTCACTGTCTCTGTTCTACCACAGCATGTTTGATATTATAGATAATAGATTACAGATCAGATCATAGATGATTTCCCTGATCTGATCCAGGTGCAGCAGCAGCAGCAGCAGCAGCTTCCTGTTGTCACGGCGACCCCTGCTGTCGCCTGTATGAACCTGTGCAGGTTCAGCTGAACGCAGCAGCACAGATTCAGAGCTCGGAGCTTTTCACTATCGCTGCCTGTGATGAAATATTTAGAGCCGAGTATAAAGAGTTCACCGCTCCGCCTGAATAGTTATGTGGTCACAGCGACGGTCGCTGCTCCCTCTGCCCCCGGCCCCGTCGCGTCCACGGAGGAAGAATAAAGCGCCATTTGGTGACTTGAAAGATTTAAGGCGAAGCAGCTGCAGCTCGTTTCCTGCGTCACAGTAACAGAGCAGCAGCGTCCACGTCGTCCGGCGGCACGTCAGCAACACACGAGTCGCTCCTCAACACAACACACACAGTCCAACAAAGAAAAAACGTTCTATTACATCAGATTTATTCAGTTTTTAATTTGTTAAACCACCACAAAAAAACATCCGTCTACTACAAATAACTGAACCAGAAACAAACAAACAAAATGTATGTTACTCATTAAATTTCATATTTATTGTGAGAGAATTAGTCAGGAGGTGAAATAATCCTAAAACCTCTCAGATAAATGTCTTTTTCTGTCATTTAAATCAAATAAATATATATTTTTTAGCCTTAAACTAGTTCTTCAAACATGTAAATTCAGAAAACACAAGGATGAGAAATGATTTATTAGATTTTATTCAGATTTTTTACGCACCTGTAAACGAACTGTGAAAAAATGTTTAAAAATAGGATTAAATTGAACTGAAACTGAGTTCCCTTTTACGTTTACATTTTATTGTAGTGTATTGTTTTTCAAACCCGTAATAAATGTTTTATTTAATCTGAGTATTGTAAAAGTAGATATTGAAGGATTAATCTTTCTTTGCGATGCATATTTCAGTAAGTAAGAGTAAATGCTTTGTTACTTTTCAGGTTCAAACATCTTTTAGTCGCTAAAATAAAACAGTTTTAATCTTTTAAAATCCAGGATGAGTTCAGTCTCGTTCTGTTATAAAACTGAAACCGGAGCTCATCTGACCTCTGACCTCTGCAAACATTCAAACTGTTTAAACTTTAAAAGGTCAATATACTGATTGATCCTAACATCAATTAATAGATAATTTATTAATCTTCTATCTTTGTCTCATTGATATATTTTCTGGTTTTCTTCCACAGTTGTGTTTCGCTCCGTGTTTCCTTGGAGCCTTCCTCTGTATCTCTGGAGCTCTGAACGGACTGACGGTCGAGGAAAACGTCAAGAAGCTCAAGAGGGTGAACACACACACACACACACACACACACACACACACACCATGTTGTTTGAAGGTGCCGGTCTTCTCTTCTCCTCCCTCTCTTTCTTTCCTTTGTGTGACTTGTTTAATGTCGAAGTCGAGGGAATCGAACGTTTGACCCGAGTCGTTCTTCTCCGACTGACTCTGGGTCAGATTTAACCCTCCTGAGGTAAAAGTTCAGACTTTGACCTGATTCGTCCTCAGACATTTATTTATTATTCATCAGAGCTGCATTAAAGGCTCCAAACAGCCACGTAACAGAAGATTAACCAAGTGTAAATGAATGAGAGAAGAGAAAAGTAGAAATAATTCCTATTCACAGGATGTCACAACACTGTGAATGAAATTTGTGGAGGAAACTGAAATCAAAGTTTTCTTCTTCAAACACGTTTTTGAATCAGATTTGAAAATGTTAAATCTCTGTTTCTGTATCTGTTCCCTCCAAATTAAATTCACAATATTTGAACCGACTTAAAGCAGAAGTAAGTGGTCCGGTCGTTTTCGCTAATGCTGCGTTCCAGGCAGGCTTTTGAAATCGTAAATTACAGCTTCAAGTCACAACTTACGACTTTGTAGCGTTCCAGGCAACCCACTCGTGTTTTTCCGACCTGTTTTACCGGTGAAAGTCACTATAACGGCCACTCGTAACTTCCGACCGGTGAACTCGTACCAGATCGAACTGGTACGACTTCACAGGTCGGAAAAATACGAGTTTCCTTGAACGCACCATAACAGTCCTCGTCCCTACGTCGCCACATTCACGGCGTCCCTTGGCTGCACACACAGCCCTGCATGCCGTTCTCTCTCCTCATTGGATAAAAACTGTAGGATACGATAAATGTTTTCTCCTCGGCTCAGAGCAGAGCAGAGTGACTGACAGACCCGTGTTTCAGTCCAAACACTCTATGTAAGTGATCGCTGTCGGAAGATATAACTATTTAAGACTTATATTAACACAAATATATCACTTCCTTCTGCTTTAATTAGTTAAAATCGTCTTTAAGTCATGAATTAAACTTGCAGAGACCTGCAGCCTCCTCCTCCTCCTCCTCCCTGTGAGTCTAGACATCACCGTGACCTTTATGCATGGATGAACCTTTGTTTTCTGGGTTGTCGTTTAGTCCCGGACTTTTTTCTTTTTGCTGATTTAACTCAACTTTGTTTTTTTCTATATTTGGACCTGAGATGTGACGATAACTGACTCTGCACCGGAGCGAAACACGCACACAAAGCTCGGTCGGTCGCTTTCTCCAGCAGCAGCAGAGTAAAAACTGTGTTTGTGTGTGTGTTTGTGTGTGTGTGGACGAGAAAACGCAGAGAGGAAGTTTGGTTCTGATGGTCGGTCCGGTGTCCGACCTCCAGCTCTCACCTCCCATTATTATTAGAAACTGTTTCCTGTGATGGCGAGGAGACGCGAGGGAGGGAGGGGCCGTGGAAACAGCCAGAGTGACTCATACCTTCATATATATACGTGTGTGTGTGTGTGTGTGTGTGTATTTGTATGCCAGGTCAGAGCTCGGTGTCGTACTTGTGCCAGCTGCTCAAACGTCCGTCAGCGCCGTCGGTGCTTACCCAACAACACGCCGCTGATCATCATCAATTATTTACAAAAGGAGGCGGCGGCGGTGGCGGCGGCGGTGGCGAGGCTGAAAGGCCGGAGCCGGTAAATGTCAGAAAGGACAGAAAATAAATGACAAAGGTACTCATTACAACCAGGTCTGGTCCCCGGGACGTGCGAGAGGAGAATTAATGGAGCCGCTCTCGGTCGGAGCAGCGAGTTTCATTCAAGACTTTAGCGGTTACTCACCTGAGCCGGACCAGGAAGTCTGGAACAGGATCCCAGTTTCACACCAGACTCTGATACCATTTTGTAATCTTAAATTAACTAAATAAATACACATGTTGCTTTTAACTGTGGCTCTGGCCTGAGGCTCAGAGGTTACCACGGCAACTTGAGGCGGTTGCCAATGACGATAGGGGCCCCCCAGGCTGAGGCAGACAGAAACGTATAGAGAAAAAGAGCGATTTTCTGCCTCTGCACTGGTCTCACATTTAGGCTTACTGTAACAAAACGGTAGCTCCTATCAGGAAAAAACCCAGACTGTGAGCGCTGTTAAGGTCTTCCTGAACGCTTTGGTACGATTTGGTGTTTCTACAGTAAATATTTTGGAGACACGTGCAAGTTTAAAACAGAGGTCCGTTCTGCTTCTGTCAGAAAATCTTTGTATAGATACTTATCAGTAGGTGACGTCACGGTGCGTTCCACCTGGCCGCCGCCATGCTGGGTACCGAACACTGAGTTAACCTCTATTAAGATCAGTGCAGCCACATCCTCTCTGACCAGAAATGACTGCTGCCTGATGTAGTTTGGATATGGATATTTCTCATTTTGATGGCCTTGCCTTGAAAGCACACACCATTTCTGCTGAGACAAGCTTTGACAGCGCGGTGCGCCGCTCTCTCTCCCGTTAAAAGTTAATCTAACTCACCCAGCGGACCTCTCTCTCTCCTCGTCTCTCTCTCTCTCGCTCGCTCTCACTGTCTCTCCTCCAAATGCACGAAAAGCCAAATCAAATCAGAAATGCGTAGCCCACTTCTTTTTAACTCACAGACATTTATTTTCATGAAGTAATAAAATATCTGGACATTTTGCCACCGTTAACATTGAGACAAAAGGCTGCAGGAATGGAAGAAGAATTCGGCAAATCATCTTATAACGCAAAAAGGCACAACAAACAGGTTTTGCACAATGGTTTGCACAGATAAGTCTTAAAATATGTGCAACACCTTCTCATCACAATCCACACCATCTACACAGTTACGTTATCAGCTGTTATTAAAACCCAACTCATCAGGACGCAATGACCACCACTCACATTAAACAAACCGTTAACAATTAATAATCCACACTCAAACCGAAGCAACAATAATGTTAACTGTACTCAACAAGCTGTTATTACAAGGTTTACAACAGACATGACAGACAACCTGGGCCGTGTGTGTGTGCGTGTATAAGAAAGGGGGGAGGGAGGGAGGGGGTTAGCTGTTAGCTACCGTAGCTCAGGCGTCGGTCTCCCGTCAGGTAAAAGCTGCCGTTTATTCCTCAAATGAAGCTCATGAAGTTGTTGAGCCTCTCCGGTACAGTTATCCATCACTGCAGTTGAATTAGCCGCTAAACTGCTGGACGCTAAAACCGAGGGGGCGTCTGTGTTTACAATTCACGAAAGCAACGTGAACGTACGTGCCGCTCACACTCAGTAGAGTGAGGCAGCCTCCCTTGGCGTAGGCTACATGTCTCCCAAGCTGTTTAATGACGGTAAAAAATGAAACAGAAAGTAAATATCCTGCATAGTTTCTCTTTTCTGTGCTGCGCTGATCAGAGCGGCGTCCCTACCTAACGTTAGTGTATTTTACTTAGCAACGATCTGTTAAACAGGAATAACAGACTGTTAAATGCAAAATCAAGATGTAAATAAATATCAGAAATATCAATAAATTATCGGAATACGACATTCAATAGAGCCATGTAATAAAAAAAGGTTTATCCACTATTTTTGTGAGATTTGATGTCACAACCATGGATGTATTAGGTCACAGCCCATAGACTGCCTTTGGAAGTCGGTACCCAAGATGGCGCTGTGACCAGCTGCGAACGCTGTGTGACGTCACGTGATATCTATCAATCGGAGTCAATGAGGAGCAGAGACAGACGTGGCCACACTTAGAGGCTGATAATTCAAATTCTGTAAGTCTCTCTGATATTTTGAGCACATTGTGAGAGAGATAACAAGTTTGTCTACAAATTAGGAAAAAAATCATGTGTGTAGAGTATAAATTGTGTCCAGGAGAAGTGTGGAAAGAGAAAAATTCTGGATTTTTTTTTCTCTCTCTCCCACTCTGACCGATGATGTCACGCACTCTGACACGAACATTCCGTGCAATACACACCCATTATAATCTCATAATTTCTCCAAAAATGATCATGGTCATTGATCAGGGATTGATCGTCTTGCCCCGGGCACTGGTCCCTGCAGCTGCAGCTATTTCATAGCTGTAGGGACCAGTGCTCGGTGCGATTGCCCCGTGGCCCTAATAAATGGTAACCCTTTAGCAGCCTGTAAATTAAAGAGTTACCAAATACATTATATATTGAATTTAGCTAAAAGCTCTAGTATTTAATAACGTTTTCAATTGATTGAATTGACGGCTTGAAGGTCAGACTTCATACTTCAGCTCTTTTTGCCAGGGTTAGCATGCTAACATGCTAACTCCATCCGAGCCATGAGAAATTTAATTTAATTAATATATTTTTTCAAGTTTAATAAACTTAATGATCATCATTAAAGCAGAAGTAAGTGGTCCGGTCATTTTCGCTAATGCTGCGTTCCAGGCAGGCTTTTGAAATCGTAAATTACAGCTTCAAGTCACAACTTACGACTTTGTAGCGTTCCAGGCAACCCACTCGTGTTTTTCCGACCTGTTTTACCGGTGAAAGTCACTATAACGGCCACTCGTAACTTCCGACCGGTGAACTCGTACCAGATCGAACTGGTACGACTTCACGGTCGGAAAAATACGAGTTTCCTTGAACAGTCCTCGTCCCTACGTCGCCACATTCACGGCGTCCCTTGGCTGCACACACAGCCCTGCATGCCGTTCTCTCTCCTCATTGGATAAAAACTGTAGGATACGATAAATGTTTTCTCCTCGACTCAGAGCAGAGCAGAGGGACTGACAGACCCGTGTTTCAGACCAAACACTCTATGTAAGTGATTGCTGTCGGAAGATATAACTATTTAAGACTTATATTAACACAAATATATCACTTACTTCTGCTTTAATCGAGGAAAATCAGCGGGTGAAGTGCAGCTGTGAAACACATCATATACTCTGAGGCGTGTTAGTTGACACTCTGGTTGACTAATAATTTATGAATAAGATGAAATAATTAAAACAAGTTGTGGACGACAAAAAAATAAACAATTCCAACTTTTTAATTGGCATTAGTTTCCAAAACCAGAGTTTTGTATCATTTCCTGTTAATTTAAGACACTAAAAATGCAATTTCTGTATGTATTATATTAATACAGTGCATAATTAATCCCATATAACTGGTGTAAACAGAGCAGGAGCAGCTCAGAGTGAACCAGGGTCAGAGGTGAAGCAGCTCCTGTTTCCTCTGACGCTCTAATTTCACCTCAGGTGGAAAAAGCAGCTCCTTCGTTTGTTTGGTCGTAATTAGAAAAAACACACACACACACACAATCCGGCTGGAAAGAGAAACTGTAACAGGAACATTGGCCTGTTGTTGTTTTTATACGTCGAGACATGTCGAGGTGACCTTTAAAGATGACACACTCAAGTTTACTGTGTGTGTGTGTGTGTGTGTGTGTGTTGTTTGCTCTTTCATATTTTTACTGTGGAGTCAGAAACTCGGCACGGAGGAGATTCAGTTTCTCATTCAGGAGAATCCATCCTCATGGTTTAAGTTTCTAAACATCATGATAAACAGTTAAAGGGATACTTCACCCAAAATCGACCAATCATCTACTCACCGTCATGCCAAGGAAGGCTTTGGAGAACTTTCAGAGTCATCAAAACGCTTTAGGAGTTCCAGGGGGGGTCCGGCTGGCAACGGGTTTTCGTATAATGGCGGCGGATAGAGTTCACTTTTGAATCGTCCAAAACGCACACTATGAAACATCCAGATACCTCCATACTGCTCGTCTGTACTGACCCAAGTGTCCTGAAGCCGCCACATGGAAAATTTGTTGGGAAAAAATTTATTTGATCTCTGTTTTTATCCTTGTTGTAGCAGTAGCTCCCAGTGGCTGCACGAGATTTGCTGCGAGATGTTCTTCTGTGTTTACATCAAACATCCAATGGTTTACAACGACGAACCAACATCTGGCAGCAAATCTCGCGCATGTGCACAAACATCAACAGAACCACTGGGAGCTACTGCTACAACAAGGATAAAAACAGAGATCACATTAATTTTTTCCTAACAACTTTTCCATGTGGCGGCTTCAGGACACTTGGGTCAGTACAGACGAGCAGTATGGAGGTATCTGGATGTTTCATAGTGTGTGTTTTGGACGATTCAAAAGTGAACTCTATCCGCCGCCATTAGTATATGAAAACCCGTTGCCAGCCGGACCCCCCCTGGAACTCCTAAAGCGTTTTGATGACTCTGGAAGTTCTCCAAACCCTTCCTTGGCATGACGGTGAGTAGAAAATTGTTAAATTATCGATTTTGGGTGAAGTATCCCTTTAATTAATCGTGTAATCGACGAGCAGAGCAGAGCAGGTGGAGGTGGAGGTGGAGGTGTGTGTTGACGTCTCAGCTTCACCCTCCGTTAGCTCGGCCGCTCACTGAGCCTCTCTGGCTTCTTCCCTGTTTAACCGACTGGAACCTGAACGCATCACCATCGCTCACTCTGCGGTGGCGGAGAACGACCGAACCTGAACTCAGCAGATGTTCGATAACGATCAGTACTTTTTAGATCGGAGAGGAGTCAGGAGCCGTTTGTGTTTTTATATATTCTTGTTTTATTTTATTCTTCTTGTTTTATAAAACTGCTCAAAAAAATAAAGGGAACACTTAAACAACACATTGTAACTCCAAGTATTTCACACCCATGTGAAATCAACCTGGGATGATAATTTTGATTTACATTGATCGATTTTAAACTGCAATATTTCATTAATTGAGATCTAAGATGTGTTGTTTAAGTGTTCCCTTTATTTTTTTGAGCAGTATCAGGGTATCCGCGGGGTCTTGAAAAGTATTAAAAGGTGATAAATCAATTTTGGGAAAATTAAGACCCTTAAAAAGTATTAAAAAGTCTTTCCACGGCTTTATAAAGTCTTACATTTTGAAGGTATTTTTTCTGAATTAGCTGTCCAAGAGTTTGAGTCCTAAAAAACATTGTAAAAGTGTGTGAATTTATTCATTTTATTAAAAAACAAAGATGAACCGGTACATAAAAAAGAAAAGAAGATTGTTGTTTTTGTTTTGTTTTTAGAGTGGAGCAATGTTTTTTTGTTTTGTTTTTTGATAAACTTTGCCTTTGATTTATTACCCCAGCCTATTTTGAATTCTGTTGTATCATAGTGGTCTATAGTCTTTATCACAAACTAAAACTGTTAGTACGTTAAAAGTGTCACTGATGTAAATGGTTACAGCTTGAAGTTGCGGTGAGGTGTTAAAAAATATTGAGAAGGTCTTGAAAAAGTCTTAAAAAGCTATTAAAATGAACTTCAAGATTCCTGTATACGCCCTGAGTATATTTTGGGGGGATTTTTTGCCTTTAATGGACAGGATAGTTTAGAGAGAGACAGGAAATGGGAGGCAGAGAGGGAGGGGAATGACATAATAATAATAATAATAATAATAATACATTTTATTTATAAGCGCTCTTTCAAAAGCTCGAAGACACTTTACATTTTAAAAAATAAATTCAGTTAAAAACACAAATAATAAACATATACATTCAGTTAAAAACAGCAAAGACGCATGCATACAAAACTGCATACAAAACTGGAAAAGTGTAACATTACAAATCAGGATGAAGCTACTGTCATGACACAAACCTGTTTTTCCAAATAAAGATTTAATTTAAATGAGGTTTATTGATCAGCCATATTAACTGTATTGACTCTGTCCGCAGGATTACACAGACGCTCTGATCTCAAACTACTATGTGAGTTTTTCCTTTTTATTCACATAAACCTGGAAACTAAATGTCTCTATATGTAATAAAAACAAAAAAAACATTTACCTCTTATTGTTCATCATCATGTGACTGACCTGAACTGTGTCTCTGTGTTCCAGCTGTGGCCTCCGGTCCAGATCGCCAACTTCTACTTCATTCCTCTGCACCACAGGTACGTTTATGTTTATGTTTCCACTCTGATCGATTATTGATCAAAATGTTTGTTTTTTTTAACAGTGTAACTTTGTGTCAAGTGCAAAGAACCTGGATTTGGTCTCAAAACGCTCTGGTGGACAAGTTGTGACCTGCACATTCACCACGCTATGAGATAATAACAGAACGATACCAGACAGAGTTGTTTTAGAGGTAAATTCATGCAAAACCGCTGATGTGCATTCCTGTAAGGGGCAGTTTTTCATCAAGCAGACTCTGTATTTCCCTCTAAAACAACTCTGTCTGGTAACGTTCTGTTATTATCTCATAGCGTGGTGAATGTGCAGGTCACAACTTGTCCACCAGAGCATTTTGGAGTTGTTGGATTGTGTATTTGATGAGTTTGATGAGGGAAACCAAGAAATCCCATGAGCCTCCGTAGCGTAGCTCTGAGCAGCTCACGGCTCTGCTCCGCCGTTCTAAAAACAGCTTGCACCGACAATTAAAGGTAACAAACCTACTGCTAAGACTATAGGGATTATGGCAATGGGCCAATTTGCCAAAATGTTGAACTATCCCTTTAAAACACTGAGATTGTTTTGTTGCAATCAATCAATCAATCACCCCTGTCTCCTGGTCGTAGGCTGGCCGTGGTTCAGGTCGTCGCCGTCGCCTGGAACTCCTACCTGACCTGGAAGGCCAACAAGATGTGAAGGATCAACACACACATCATGATCTTTACACTCATTGATAGTGTGTGTGTGTGTGTGTGTGTGTGTGTGTGTGTGTGCGTGTGTGCGTGAGAGACTGAGTCACTGGCGAAGGAGCTCGTCTCCTCTGACACGTTCACACTCAAAAGTCAAACTTTGCATTTTGCAGAAACGTCTGTGAAAGTTTTGTTTTTTATGGAAATGGCACTTTGGCAGCGACACACACACACACACACACACACACACACACACACTGACACACACACACAGACACACACACACACGCTTGTCTAATCCGGTTAGTCTGTTGTTAATCACTTGAAGTTATTGGGACTTTGGTCAATCATCATGTTTTGTTTAACGAGAGGAGGAAAAAATTAATCTGATTTTCTGAAACTGCATCCAAGACGCTCCACAGTTTACACACTCTGTTTACTCGCTCCGTCTGTGTGTGTGTGTGTGTGTGTGTGTGTGTGTGTGTGTGTGTGTGTGTGTGTGTCTGTGTTTGTGTGTCTGTGTGTTTGTGTGTGTGTGTGACTCATCTGTCAGTTTTACTTTACTTTATGTTTTCTAACGTTTCCCAAAATTCTTAGATTTCTGCTGTAACTAAGCAACCACCGTCTGTCCCAAAGTAAAAAAAACAACAAAAGAAAAACAGGACAGAAGTTGAGTTTCTGTCTCATCAACCCGTCGACGATGAGCTCATCATTAAATATGCAAATCTTCTCTGATCAGATCAGATTGATGACACTGAAGTGCCTAAAATCCCAAGACACATGAACGCGTCACGAAACAACTTTATTCTCATGAGTTTTCTGCAATGCATTCTGGTCGATCAAGTGTGTCTGTAGCATGAATGGACTCATAAAACCAACACAACCTGATGTTACAGGACGATTACAAATCTACTGGTTTGAATAAAATGTGAATTATCTTAGTTTATTTTAGCATAAAGACCAGAAATCTGCCTAGCAACAACAGACATGAGTCGTATCAGTCCTATCGTCTAACTCCTGCACACACAAACTATAAATATTTTTCTTTCTGCTGATAATTAATCACCGAACCACAGATTATGAACATCATTGTCTCTGTTAATGATCCTTTTTATTATGGTCTGTATGTTCTGATCCCATGTAATGAGCCTGTTTCCTGCTGTAAAGTGTAAAATATAAAGTTGTTAAAGCTGAAGTTTGAAACATCATCATCATCACGGTGTCAATGGTGCGTTTGACCTCGGCGCCTCCTGCAGCCAGCTCGGCTCTGACCGGGCGGGTGGGGTTTGTTTATTGGTTTGTTTATTGGTTGGTTGGTTTGTTTGTTTGTGTGGAGGAAGGGAGGAGACGTGGAGGCTGCTGAGCTCGGCTGTCAACCAAATTAACTGCACACACACACTCATAAACACACACACTTGTTCTAAATCAGAGGGAAAAGCAGCGGAAACGTGTGACGAATCCACTGAAAATCTGCCAAATAGCCTCTTTCCTCTTTCCCCCCGGGGAGACGAGGAGGAGGAGGAGGAAGAGGAGGACGTGATATGAGCTTCCTCCTCTTCTTCTTTTCCTCCTCTTCTCCCCAGGAAACTGAATCTAGTCTCTGGTTCCAACTCCCGCGGCTCGGCGTGCAGATCGAAGCCAAGGTGATTAAAATGAAGATCCACTTAATTAACTGGTGACGACTCAAACCTGCTCATCAAGCAGTCGAACGCCAGAGTTTAAACACTGAGTCGACGGGTTAAACATAATTAAAAGCTGTTTTTTTAAATACAGGGTTTCTGCAGGTCATTAAAAAGCATTAAAAGTCATTAAATATATTTGGCTAAAATTAAGGCCTTAAATGGCATTGAAAGGCATTAAATTCGATTTTCAAAGGCATTAAAAAATTTCTAAAAACTTGATTGATTCATACAGTGAGATTTTGATATCATTACATCCCTGTAGAGCACAAAGAGCAGAAAAAATAGGGGGATTATACAGTTAATCTACAGTAAAATTAAACGTGGGTGAAGAAATGGAGAATTTTCTAAATTAATATTTTTAGGTGGTGGCAGGCTACTGTTGACATTCGCTATCTGCAAAAATCGGAATCGGCAGGTCAGGCTTTTTAAAAATCGGTGATCAGCCAGAAAATTGCAGTCGGTGCTCCCCTTTTGGTGTGAGAAATATTCAGAACCAAGTAATTGGGTGTGTGTGTGTATATAGCAGGGTTCTTTCGGATCCTTAAAAAGTCTTAAAAGGCATTGAATTCATTCATCTAAAAACAAGGCCTTAATTGGCATTAAAATGTCTTCAATCAATTTTTCAAAAGTCTTAAAAATGTTAACAATTGGTAAGTGGTATTTTATGGTTGTAATTAGTCTCAAATCTCAAAATAATTGGTAACATTTCGACATAGAGAAGTTAGTGGCGGCCGTCACTGCTAAATTTCTCACCGCCTCCAGCTCCCGAGTCAGTGTTGTTTTTTTTCAGACTTTTTATGCATTTATTTTGAAAGGACAGCTGGAAAGAGACACAATCCAATGTTCATGTAGCAGTCACTTTACCTTGGATCACATAGGAAAGTGGGTCAAATTGTCCCTATAACCCTATGTAATTGATGTGGTGTTTTTTTCTCTTTTTTCTGCATTTGTGTTTATTGTGAAGTCGGTCTTAAATTTCATTTCAAGTGGCTTTAAAAAAGTCTTAAAAAGTCTTAAATTTAACTTGGCTTAAGCTGTAGGAACCCTGATATAGGTAAGTATATGTAGTCTTGGGCATTAAAAATGTTTGAAACGGCATTAAAAAGGGCATTAAAAAGTATTAAATTAGATTTGGTGGTACCTGCAGAAACCCTGAAATAGATATTTTTCATTATTAATCTGATAGAAGCATCAGTAGAAACTTTGTCTCTTCACTGTGTTTGATTGTAAAGTTTTGTGCAGTCGATGCTTCTATAATAAGTTCCTCTTCTAAATAAGATGCTAAGTTTGTATTAGTGAACTGGTGTTTTGAGTGAGACTGAAGTTACAATGATTTTTTCTGAATGAATGAATGAGTTTTATTTTGAACATGTCTAAAATAAAATAAATAAAAAATAAAAATAGAAGTGTCATCAAGTCATAATATACACAAGTCGAAAAAAGAGTAGGAAGAAGTATGCAAGTATGCAAAAAACAACCACCCACCCCTTTCTAACTCATGGTTAACACCGTAGTAAACATATATTACATACATAAAACTATATAAAACATATATATACTACATAAATATCTATATAAATGTACAATATACATATATACTACTACTATTTAAATATCCGCATATGTTCAGCAACTTATTTTTATCCCTCAACTTCCATATAACAACAAACAGTGACTGTTTAGACTCTTATCAGTATTTTCTAACTCAATAATAGACACGTAAAAACAAAAAAAGACAAAACAATAATTTACTAAAGAATGTATAAATATCTTATGACCTCAGATTTGTCACAGAATCCACGAGCGCTGAGTCAGAACGAGTCTCATCGTCAAACTGTCGTCAAACTACAAACGTCCTAATGCTGTTTTTATGTGAGTCGCTGTTTTCTAATAGTTTGTTGCAAAAATAATTCATATAACTTTAACATAAAAACAGTTGAGCTCAGAAACTCAGCAAAGAACATGAAGATGAAGAAGATTGATCATGTTAGATGTTGAATAACTGGAATCAGCAGGTTCAGCACCACGGACAGCTCCGACACATTCAGTCACCCAGTAAAAGTCATTGTAGTTTATTATAAATTATTTAATTTATTTAATGGAGCTGCCTGGTCATGAAGTGAAGGGTTAACATCAACTTATATAGATGTGAATAGAAAATGAACAGAGCTTTGTTGTTTTACCTTTTGTCTCACTTTCATGCTCAAATCAACTCAAAATTTGTCTCATTCACAAATTTGCTCACATTTAGGTGAAAATGAAAAGAAATGGGTAACACTTTATAATAAGTCCACACTATTAAGCATTAGTTAAGCGTTAATAAATACTGAATTCATAATTTATAACACATGAATATTCATTAGTATGTAGTTTATAAACACAGTTAATGTTTTACTCATCATTGATAAGCACTAACTGTATTTATAAACTACATACTAATGAGTATCCATGCATTATAAATGAAGAATTCAGTATTAATATGCTTAACTAATGTTTACTAGTGTCTACTCATTATAAAGTGTCACCGATTTATTTAATAGAGCTTCCTGGTCATGAAATAAAGGGTTGAAATCAACTTATATTGATGTGAATAGAAAATGAACAGAGCTGTGTTGTTTTACCTTTTGTGTCAGTTTCACGCTCAAATAAGATTTCAACTTTTCATGTTTCTTTCTCAAATCTGCTCACATTTAGGTGAAAATGAAAAGAAATTGGTAACACTTTATAACAAGTCCACACTATTAAGCATTAGTTAAGCATTAAATACTGAATTCATCATTTACAACAGATGCATATTCATTAGTATGTAGTTTATAAACACAGTTAAAAATGTTTTACTCATTGATAAGCACTAACTGTATTTATAAACTACATACTAATGAGTAAATGTGCGTTATGAAGTATTTATTAATGCTTAAAGCCCTAGTATGTAACTTATTTGGCTTTTTCTTAGCAAAAATCAAATATTGCTTTCATAAATATGTATTTAACTGAAGTCGAATCACACCCGCATACAAATGAAACCTTTCTCGTACCTTAGAATGAGTCAACATATTGTCACACCTGTATTGTTTTTTTGCTTCGTGCTGGCGGACCACTTGTTTACACAGACGCTTGTTTATCCTGTTACATGCAGCGTCTGTTGTCTGTCTGACGTCTGCCCGATTTCACGTGAATGCAACATCAGGAATACGTTCAGATATGCAACCGCACCTCTAGATGGGGGTAAATCCTACACATTAGGCTTTAACTAATTGAATTCATCATTTATAACACTCATTAGTATGTATGTTATAAACACAGTTAAAATGTTTTACTCATCATTGATAAGCACTAACTGCATTTATAAACTACATACTAATGAGTATTCATGTATTATGGATGAAGAATTCAGTATTTATTTAATGCTTAACTAACGCTTAATAGTGTGTACTTATTATAAAGTGTCACTGATTATTTAACGGAGCTGCCTGGTCTAGAAATAAATGGTTAAAATCAACTAATATTGATGTGAATAGAAAATGAACAGAGCTTTGTTGTTTTACCTTTTGTGTCACTTTAATGCTCAAATAAGACACGAGTTCAACAGAAGTAAAATGTTTTTTCTGCACGTTCATTATCATCAAATCTTTTCATGTCTCTTTCTCAAACACTTTTTCTGTTTTAAAGGAAATTTCATCAAATCAAAATCACAAATAAAAACAAAACCAATAGCAGTTTCCAATAAACAACACAACTCCGAGAAGGTGAGATTCACATGGATTATTCACTGGGGTCAGTCCACAGACCACCACCACCATCATCATCATCATCATCATCATCATCATCAGGGCCGTTGTATAGGGGAGAAAGGTGATGATAATTCTAGGGGCCCAGCGCCCAGTGGGGCCCACAAAAAACCCCAGTAGAATAATCTTTGTATGACTGATTTATTCTATGTAAGACCCTGACTTATTCTCATAGTACACTGTAAAAACTCAACATCCTTCCAAGAATATTTGTCTTATTTCTTGTCCAAATGTCTCATTTCTAGTCAAAGCTAAACTCTTTCCACTTAAAATAAGACTCATAACCTAAAAATTAACTTGTTTTTAGATAATTTTCACTTCTTTCAAACTAATTTTCACTTGAAATAAGTAGAAAAATCTGCCAGTGAAAGCAAATTTTTTGTGCTTGTAATAAGGAAGAAAAACTTGTTCCACTATCATATTTTTTCTACTTATTCCAAGTGAAAATATGCTTGAAAGAAGTAAAAAGTGTCTAAAAACAAGCTACTTTTAATATGATGAGTCTTATTTTAAGTATAATGAGATTTGTTTTGACTAGAAATTACATTTTGACTAGAAATAAGACAAACATTCTTGGTAAGATACTTGGGTTTTTGCAGTGTAATGTTGCATTAGCATCAAAACAAGGTAGGCTACTAGGCTAAATAAAAAATGATAATACATACGTAGTCTAAGAAAAAAAACTGGAAAAGTTAGGGGGGGGGGCCCACTTTAGTATTCTTTAAGGGGGCCCAGAATTCCTAGCAACGGCCCTGATCATCATCTTCCTCTTCCAGCACCGCCACAGCTGCACAGATGTTGCCACAGATGTTTAATTGATGATGTCTTCAAACCTCCTGGAGAAACTCTGGAACTTTCTCCAAGAATCTCCAACAACCTCAAGGACCCGAGGGACCAGCTGGTGTCCACTGGGATGGATGGATGGATGGATGGATGGATGGATGGATAATGAACCTGCCCTCCTCCTCTTCCTCCTCTGGGACTCTCTTGTCTTCTTCTTCTTCTTCGTGTCTGTCGAACGCCAGAGTTTAAACACTGAGTCGACGGGTTAAACATAATTAAAAGCTGTTTTTTTTAAATAGATATTTGTCTTTATTAATCTGATAGAAGCATCAGTAGAAACTTTGTCTCTTCACTGTGTTTGATTGTAAAGTTTTGTGCAGTCGATGCTTCTATAATAAGTTCCTCTTCTAAATAAGATGCTAAGTTTGTATTAGTGAACTGGGCCTCATTTATCAAAGAGGGTGTAAAACTGCTACTAAAGTTTTGCTACGGCGAAAAGACAAAAATGGCGTACACCCGAAATATTTACACCTTTTTCAGATCAATCAAACTGTGCGTACGCACAACTCTCCGCAATTTCCCTTTGATAAATCACACCGGACCCAAGAATGGTGCACACGTGAACACACCTCTTACTCCGCCCCCGGAACGCCATATATGGTCAGCACGTGCATATTAATTAGCCATGTGCTCTCTGTGGAGCGGCTACAAAGTGACAACAAAGTGACAACGGAGACAACAGGCGGAGGGCGGGGGAAAGAAGCGGAACTACATAGGCCTACACGGCGATATAGGGCAATAAATCAGTCAGAAAAATGATCTTGCATTTTAATAAGCTACAATAAAAACAAAAACCTCCCAAATCTCAACAAACAGGAGCAGAAAGAAGAAGAATCTTATGTAATCTGCCCCTTTATCCCAGAAAAACTTCTTTTTTTTTTTTTTTTTTTTACACCTAGATGTTAAAACAATAAGCAGGATTTCCACGATAGTTACCATTACTTTGAACGCCTCTCCACTACACAGTTACAGCTCTACTGGACTCGGTTTAGGTCATTTTCCATTAAAGTTACGTTGTCTCACTCTTTATTCTCTCCTCTCGTCAGCTCCAAACTCACGTGCACCTCGTTAACTCAGGTGACAGAATAATAACAGTCTCAGTAGCTGCAGATCAGTGTGCGCTGCTGCCGATGTGTTTTTAAACTTGACGGTCCACCACTACCACAATTACTTCAAAAAAATCCTCTGTATGAATGAATGAATGAATGAATGGGTTTTATTTTTAACGTTTCTAAAATAAAATAAATAAAAAATAAAAATAGAAGTGTCATCAAATCATCATATGCACATGAGTTCAAAAAAGAATCTCCAACAACCTCAAGGACCCGAGGGACCAGCTGGTGTCCACTGGGATGGATGGATGGATGGATGGATGGATAATGAACCAGCCCTCCTCCTCCTCCTCCTCCTCCTCCTCCTCCTCCTCCTCCTCTGGGACTCTCTTGTCTTCTTCTTCTTCCTCTGTCCGCTGTCTGCTCCTGCATTGACGTCATAGCCGCGCGCGCTGGATGGTTTCTATAAAAACCCCGCGTGCGCTCCCCGTCGCCGCTCACTGTGGGACTTTTCACCTTCAGACTCACTCGACCCAACACGAGACAGATTCTCCGACTCCAACACGAAGTTCCGCAGCAGCTGCAGCATCTGGAGAGAAGAACGTGAGTAACACCAACATCTGTCAGATGGATTTTCACTTCTTTCTTCTTTATGGAGCTTTTCTTTTTATTTGTCAGTTGAGTTGAAGTGAATTTTCCTGCAGAAAAACGGTCTGAAATTGCAGTTTTCTCTTTGATAAGATGTTTCCAACTTAAAAAGGATCATTTTATCAATAAATAACTAGAATTAATGAGTGTTTATGGTAAAACCAGCTTGCCCCCTCCATCGACTCTTTTAAATCCAGACTAAAAACTCACCTTTTTACTTTGTAGCTGTTAAGTCCCCTTGATTTTTGTTGTATTTCCTCGATCTTTTGTTCTGTTTTATCTCTTCTCGCAATTCTTTGTAGCCTATTTACGCCTGCATTTTTAACTGTACAGCACATTGGTCAACTTGGGTTGTTTTTAAATGTTTAAATGTGGTTGTGCTAATAAACTTGATTGGACCTATGGATTCACCTGGTAGAGGAAATCTACACAATGGAAAAAATGATAGCTACACAGCTTCAGGCTGAAGCTCAGCTCAAAGAGAAATGGATGAGATGGACAATATTTATGAGTGAACAGCGACAAAACAAAAGATTGAGTAAAAGAAAATGGAATATGGACAGATTGCTTTGAAAGTGACAAGAGTTCATTTGCAAAAGCAGATAAGTGCCATTTTGAAAAAAAAAAATGAACTGAGGCTTTGTAATTATTCTTTGCATAGTGTTGTTTTCAGTAAAACTTTTTTTTTTTAGATATGTCTGTTTTGTTACATCTCAAAGTCACTCAACTTTGGTTTGACTGATATCACCTTATGTAAATAAGAAAAATGAAGATTCTAGAATTTGTACATAAAAAAATGAAGATTCTAGAATTTGTACATAAAAAAATGAAGATTCTAGAATAAAAATGAAGATTCTAGAATTTGTACATAAAAATGAAGATTCTAGAATTTTTTTAAAACGGAGTTATCTGCTTTTGCAAATGAACTCTTCGTTTGTTTTTGTATTGTTGAGTTGTTGCACCTTTGTAAAGGAAAAAAAATCTCAATAAAAATTAAAGTGGGAAAAAAAAAGAAAGAAAGAAACTTGATTGATTGATAATAAATACGTAAATGTAACTTCATTTCACTCCTCTGGTTCCAGGACATGAAGTCGGCCCCCCTGCTCCTGCTCCTCTCCTCCTCCGTCCTCCTCCTCTCGTCGCAGCTCCGCCTGGCCGCCGGCAGACCGCGCCTCCTCCCCGGCTGGCTGGACGGCAGCAGCAGCAGCAGCAGCAGCAGCAGCAGCGGCGGCCACGTCCAGACGCAGCGGCTGGACGAGGTGCTGCTGAGAGCCGCCGCCGCCGCCGCTGGAGACAGCAGCACGGATCTACTGGGCGACAGCATCCTGAGACTCCTGCAGCGGAGGAGCCCGGACCGGCTGCACCTCCTGCTGCCGGAGGAGGAGCAGGAGGTGCGGGAGGAGCAGGAGGAGGCAGCGGCGGTGAGGACGGCGGCGGCGCAGCTGCTGAAGCGCAGCGAGGAGCCGCCGCTGTCCATCGACCTGACCTTCCACCTGCTGAGGAACATGATCCAGATGGCCAAGATGGAGAACCAGAGGGAGCAGGCGCAGCTCAACCGCAAAGTGCTCGACGAGGTCGGGAAGTGAAAATGAAAAGCAGCCGCTGCCTCATGTCTGACATTTACATTTACATTTACATTACATTACATTACCTGCAGGTTTTTTTGGTTCGCGCGTCGCCTTCCTCCATCATTTTACGCACAGTTGGTGCCAAATTACGCACCAACCACGGCAAAAATGTAAATCCCTAAGTGTTATTTAAAGACTTTTACTGGAAAACATGGAAACGGACCCATCCCTCCTCATCTCTCATCTCCCATCCATCACCCACTGACCCCCCCCCCCCCCCAGACCCCTCAACACTGGACATACGGACACAAAGGGAAACTGACACTTCACCGGATCAGCCTCATATTATGGACAGTTTGAGTTGGAAAGTCAACACTTTATTTATTATTTATGTGTATTATTTGTGACTGAAGCAACGATTTCACCCTCTGACAGGTCGTTTGTGTATTTGAATTAAGCTCTTACTTGAATTATAACTTGAGTTTTGTTCTTCTGATTTCTCCTGGTGTGAATATCATCAGGATCATGGTCTTTTTATTTATTTATTTATTTCTATCTTTCTGTGACTTCAGCAACCAAATAATTCAGAATAATGAAAATTACAGATGCATTATGGGTATTGAAGTTGAAATCTCTACATCACTAAACTGGTGCAGATGTTAAAACCAGTTTAGTTGAACACAACATCTTGAAACAACCAGTTTCATTCAGACACATTTGTACTTGTGTGTTGATAAATGAAGTTAAAACTCTGAAATCTTAAACTGATTATTATTAATGTGATAAAACACCAAAAATCGAGGTTTATTTCTTTGTTTAACTTACATTACACTGATCCTCTTGTTTTTCTTCGGATAAATACCAGATTGAGACTAAAAATTGTTCAGAAAGTGATTGATTATCTCAGTTCTGTGCAGAGTTTGTGTCTGTGCCACAGAGCAACACTGTGTTCAGAGTAAAGAAGTTTAGTTTGGACGTCAGGACACTTCATGTTTTATCTTTCCAGTTCGGTTCTTTATCTTTGTTTTGAGACGAGATTCACTCAGATTTTCATGTTCACTCCCTCACCTCACTATCACCTGTACTGTACCGACTGTAGCATGCTAACAAACTAACAAACAAACAAAAGAACAAAAAAAAAGAAGAATCTTTATTTTATTGTACTTAAACTTTAACGTCTGACACTGAACACATCATTGACTTCGTTTTAGCAAATGGAGAAAAAAAAACTGCTTTTTGCCATTTATATTTTTTAATAAAAAAAAAGTTGAAAGTAAAAAAAAAAAAGTGTTATAAATGTGTGTTAATCGATATGAAATACAATGCTATACCGTCTGCTGCTGTTTGGTTCAAGAGTCGATACTAAGAGATTGTACTGACATTTAGTTTTTAAACTTTCATGGCCCCAGAAGACGATCCCGGATGATAATAATAATGATCACCTTATTTTTTTGGAATATGGATATAAAATGATTCCAATGATACAAAAAAATAGTAAAAAATAATCCCCACCATCCCATACACTACTGTAATAAATGTACATTTATATTGAATTCCCATGTATGTAAATAAATGTATAATATTCTATATAAAACCGAGTAGAAATTAAAATACTTCCAAACATTGACATATATGTCAGGTCCATACATCTTGCATGAATGTTCATATTGTTGGACACATGTTATACATTAAATATTGATGTTACAAACGTCTGAGAACATTTTCCCAGAACAAGAAGGGATTTGTTTAAAATTCATCATAAATTAACAATAAAAACATATACTGTATAAGCACATAATGAATTTATATATACATGAAATATAACCATCTGTGGTCTCAAAGTTGTATATTAGATCATAAAATAATATTCTTTCATATAACCAGGGCTTTGTTCTTTATATAAGGTTAGCGTATCACCCAGTACGTCACATGGTGACATCATCTTTGACCTCTGACATAGGAACATGTGTCATTAAAGCAGAAGTAAGCGATCCGGTCGTTTTGGCTAATGCTGCGTTCCAGGCAGGCTTTTGAAATCGTAAATTACAGCTTCAAGTCACAACTTACGACTTTGTAGCGTTTCAGGCAACCCACTCATGTTTCTCCGACCTGTTTTACCTGTGAAAGTCACTATAACGGCCACTCGTAACTTCTGACCCGTGAACTCGTACCAGATCGAACTGGTACGACTTCACAGGTTGGAAAAACACGAGTTACGAGTTTCCTTGAACGCACCATAACAGTCCTCGTCCCTACGTCGCCACATTCACGGCGTCCCTTGGCTGCACACACAGCCCTGCATGCCGTTCTCTCTCCTCATTGGATAAAAACTGTAGGATACGATAAATGTTTTCTCTTCGGCTCAGAGCAGAGCAGAGTGACTGACAGACCCGTGTTTCAGTCCAAACACTCTATGTAAGTGATTGCTGTCGGAAGATATAACTATTTAAGACTTATATTAACACAAATATATCACTTACTTCTGCTTTAATTACATTTCTGTAATAGATTGTTGAAACGAAAATCTAAAATTTTCCAGATCAACTAAAGAAATATTCAGAATCAGATTCCTGAGCTGTTTCGTTCTGATCCTCACTGAGGCTTTGCAACAGGGCAGCCGACCCAGGTGATTGCTTATAGGTCCTATAGGCAGCCAATGGCTGTGTACACACAACATTGTGCAAAAAAGAATAAAGAATCATCAATGATTTTGGATTAATATTTGTGGCCGCGGTTGGGGGTGGCTCCAAGGTGCCTCTTGCCTGGGGCCTCCAGAGTTTCTACAAACGCCCCTGTGCACTGAACTATTGATGATCGGACACTGTGTGTTCATGTAAAACCAAAACAAAAGAGCAACTTGTTTCTGTATCAAACATTTAAAGGAGACATAATATGTCCATAATATTATTATGGTATTATGCCAATTCAAAAACTAATGACATCATTGTCAGACAACTGAGGGAACAGCTCGTAAAACCACATGGACTTCAACCTCAGGAACCTGATTTTTTTTTTTTTGTGTCAATTCTCACATTTTGGGGGCCAGAAGGCAAGACAAATACCCAAACATAATTATGTTAAAGAACCTTCACAAAGTGATATTGCCATAATATGTCCCCTTTAAGTCATTGGTTTGTCAAAATCTGTCCCAAACCAACACGTAATAAACTGACTAAATGCTGAACAACAGAATATTGATCAGTTGTATTAGATTTAATGCGTTTGGCTTGAGGCTCGTTGAATCTCATACAGAGACAGATCAGGTCAGACTCAGTGGAAGTGACAGTGAACGGCGTCTTTTTACGAGGATTTGAAAAATAAACCAAAATGGCTCTGGGGTGTTTGTTTCGATGACTCAGTGCAAACTGTGGGTGTGTTAGTGATTCTTCTTCTTCTGCTTCATCATCGTCTGTGTGTGTGTGTGTGTGTGTTGGTTCAGTTTTATCAGTGACAACATGTCACCAAACTGGAAAACTCATAAACAAGAGCAGAGAGTTTCACTGTGTGATAACTAGTATTATTCAACCTCATGTAAGGCCACAGTGACATCACACGACCAAGATTATCACACACCCCTGTTATTACAAATTTATTCTAATTCAGTAGGCTAAGTGAATAATAAAATATCAAATCAATTAAATATTTAATTAAAAACAAATGGGAATGGGAACATGAGAGGTAATTCAAATCATTAGAAGTAAATCCAAGATAGTTAAAGTGTAAGTGGCTTTAATGTATTTCATGTTTTTACTTGTCTTTTGCATATTCTTATATATATATACATAACAATACATACATACTATATGACAATATACAGTATACAACCCTCCTGCTGTAAATATATAGCCACCCTTTTTCTGTTTTATATCATTTATATCCGACAAAAAATGTAAATCACCTTATTAAGTAAAGCTGTTTGCAGACGATGTGATTGTTTATTTACATAATCCACAAACTACTTGAATCAAATAACACAATTAATATACACACCCACATCTTAATTATTTACTCAATGTGAAAACAAAAGTAACAAAAGTGTATTAAAAGAAAAAGTTCTGATTTCATGTTTTTTTTTAAGTTAAAGTGAAAATGTTTGATTAGGAAAAGTGTCAAAGAGTTCGTCACAACAAACCCCCAAATAATCACAGCAGACGACCGACCGACCGTCCATCTGGGTCGATGACAGATCAACAGATCAATAGATCAATAATACATTTTGGAGCACAGCCGAAAAAAAAGTTCATTCTTTGGAAAATAAAATCAAAGTTTGGGTTCGTAGAGAAGAAACACGACCATTCGTCTTCACGTCCGTGACGTTTCATTCTGGCCTAATTGGAGACGGCGAACGCAGCTCTGACTGATACCAGTGTCAAAAATAGTCCAGGGGGACAAAAATAAAAACAACGTCCCACATATCCCAGCATGCACCAGGTCTCCGAGGTCCCTCCATCCATCAAGTGGAAGTGACCGGATCAGCTGATGCTTCAAATACACAATTAACCTGCATTCATGTAGTTCCTTTCTGCTGCCGACTGTTACTGTTCACTTCCATCAATCATCAACACAACCCTCCTTTAACCTTGAAGATAAAACAGATGTTACTGTAGTTTTGATTAAAGGGATAGTTCAACATTTTGGCAAATTGGCCCATTGCCATAATCCCTATAGTCATAGCAGTAGGTTCGTTACCTTTAATTGTCGGTGCAAGCTGCAAATGGGATTTCTTGGTTTCCCTCATCAAACTCATCAAATACACAATCCAACAACTCCAAAACGCTCTGGTGGACAAGTTGTGACCTGCACATTCACCACGCTATGAGATAATAACACAACATTCGAGACAGAGTTGAAATATGTTCAACTTTTGGAACAGCGCGCCACTCATCAAGCGGTGCGGAAGTGAGGCGGCTCGTTTTGTAACCTGGTTAGAGAGGGAGGGAGAGAGAGAGAGAGCGCTCCCAAAGCGCGTCTGATGGACACGGCCCCTAAAGGTAACAAACCTACTCCTAAAACTATAGGGATTATGGCAATGGGCCAATTTGCCAAAATGTTGAACTATCCCTTAAAAATGTTGTTTCAATTTGCTTAGTAACATCTGCAAACTGCTGTTTTTTTCTAATAAGCATCGAGGACTACTTTCAGTGGTGAATTAATACACATTTGGTGCCTTAGTGAGTTTTTGGGAGTCAGAAACAACCAAGATCGTCTGAATTCATTCACTGAAGGAAGATTTCAGCTGCTGAGAGTGAAGCTCTGTTCAAGAGCTCAACCCTGAACCACAGAGGAGAAAACATTCATACTGGTTGTTAAACATCGTCCACGTCCACAAAAGATGAGTGAAAACATTTTTTGATTTAATAAAATAACATAATACATTTTTTTAAACGTCTAACATAGTTACACGGTGCTTGTACAGATAAAAAAAACTAAAGCTACAGAGAAAACAGTGACAACAAATGAAAAAGTAAAATCTTGTGGCCCATGGTGTTAAAAAGCTAAACACAAGACCGTGACCTGTTGCATGACCTTTCACCTGTGATTTCATCACTTCATAATAACATCTTTGCTCTCGTGGGTTTGGGTCACATGATCAGTAACATCGTTATTTTTGCTGCTGACGTTTCTCCTTTGTTCTGAAAGGTGTGTTTTCATTGTCACACGAACCCACCACAATAATACGATCGTACCTATAATAATGAGCTTATCTGCCCACTCTTTAATTTCCACATCCTGCTCACTGCTGTTGTCACGCTCTGGTTTTTTTCTTTTAATGCTTTTTATAAAAAAGGACAATTCTCCTCCTTTATCTGAAACAGGACAATACACATTTTGCTCCAAATATCTCAACAATATTCATTCATGGCCCTGACCTCAGATCTGATAAATGACCTTGTAAATGACTTCTATTCCCACTTTTTTAAATTATATTTTATTTACATAACATTTTAAATAAGTTATAAAACTGGCAAAATGCAAAAACTGTCATCTTCACAGGAGCCTTTAGAAATCTATATAAGGCCTTTAAATCCCAAAAGAAAAAGACACACACAAGCAAAATCTCTTCACTTTCCCTCCCACAACACAAGAAAGCACAGAGTTAAATCCACTATACGTTTCCTGTGAGACATACATAGGCAGATATATTTACTCACAATACACTGGGTGTTTTATATAGTGAACAAAAGGCAACAATGTGGGAGGGAAAAGAGAAAAAAACAGTGGGATCGTCCTGCATCTGTGCTGCTGCTGCTGCTGCAGTGGGAAACTCAGATGATGATGATGATAATGTATAGAAATGTAGGTTTTCTGACCATCTGTTTTCTTTTTTTTGTTGTTCTCATGTCGTCTTTGTTCCTGTTTCATGTCCATGTCATGTAGCTGTGGAGGATTATAGGATATAAACCTCTGTTGTGTTGTGTCGTGTTGTGTCGTGTTTCCTCAGGACTGCAGCAGGAACCTGGAGTGAAGAACAAAAGACAAATCAGACACCAGATCAGTGTCATCGCTGTTGTTGTTGTTGTTTGACTGAGTCAGCATGAAAACACGGATGCCGATGAGGGGAATCCTTCACTGCAGCTCACTTTACACCAGTGGTTTTGTTAGAGGAGTTCACACAGTTTCCCAAATATTACGTCTGTTAACAGGCTTTTGTCCCGTTTGTGTCTGCAAAGTTTAAAGGTCCAGTGTGTAATAGATGTCAAGGTTTATTGGCAAAATCTGAATATACTACCCATGAATATATTTGTACACGTGTATAATCGCTATAAAATGTGTTTGTTTTCGTAGCCTTAAGCCTTATAATTCTTCTTTTATATATACATACTGTATAACAAAGGTCTTGCTTTAGACTAGAGAGTGTCGCCATCTTGCGCCACCATGTTTGTATGGCAGCCTGAACGGAAAATCCAGCCAACCAGAGAGCATGTTTCACTAAATATCACAGTTTTTTCCCCATTTTACACACCGGACCTTCAAACCCTTAAAATATATAGCTCTTTAAACCATGTGCATGTTTATACTGATGATTATTTAGATGCTATCTGCATCAGGTGTCTGTAGCCAGCGAAGCTATTGGTGGCAAAGATGAACAGCTAATGTGGCTATGAACATCCAGGTGTCTGTAGCCAACGAAGCTATTTGTGGAAAAGATGAACAGCTAATGTGGCTATGAACATCCAGGGGCCTCATTTATCAAAGAGCGTGTAAAAGTCCTCTTAAATTTTCAGTACGACGGAAAGGCAAAATGTGCGTACGACCAAAAAATATACACTCTTTTCAGATCTATCAAACTCCGCGTACACACGGCTGCACGGTATTTCCCTTGATAGATCACACCGGACCTGAGAAAAGCGTGGATGAGAACACGCCTCATACCCAGCCCCCTAAACGGCCCCACGCAACCATATGTGGTCAATGCAAATCAGTTACGTGCATATTAAGTAGCCATGTGCACTCTGGAAAGGTGTGGAATGACGTCAGTGGAAGACGGTGAAGACAACAGACGGACGGAGAGCGGAGGAAGAAGCGGAATTTCTCTGAAAGCGAGATACACGGTAACACGGCAATATCAGTCAGAAACATCATCTTGCATTGAAAGGCTACAATAAAAACAAAAAACTCCCAAATCTAAATGAAACAGAACAGAAAGAAGAAGAATCATATTTATTCTGCCCCTTATTTTAGATTATGTCATAATAATTTAAAGCAGGGTTTCCACTGCCAGTCAGTACTACTTTGCACCCCTTTCCACTAACCCCCAACTTCCGTTCACTGGAAGACTTTGATTTTCATTTGTGCATAGCTATATATTTAAAAAAAAACAAAAAAACATTGAAGTCCACCAGTCTGTGACTTTTCCTAAAATGATGTTGGGCAGCACCCATTTTTGTTAAATACAATAAATATTATTCACACAAAAAATATCGATCATGTTTTCTCATTTGCTTTGATTTGCGCCGACATTATTGGGCTTGCTGCTTGCTTGTGTGTGTCCAGTCTGGCTACGTAACACACGCACGTCGCAGAAATTATTTTCCAGACTGGACAGACTGGTTGTGGAAGAGGTGTAGCCTACATGCAGGGGAAAAATATCAATATGATATCAAAAGAAAACGAAATTCGTTTTATAAAGCCAATATTTAGGAGTAAACTAGTGTAAATGCACAGGGGAAAAATCTGAGTCGCTGTGCTTTTCATGTAAAGTGCCGACGTCAACACGTGGTGGTGGTGGGAGGGGGGGGGGGGGTCATGATCACCACCACTTGCTACTTCAAACAGTGCCCCGCTCCTCTCTCCCTCGCCGCTGCAGTTCTCTGACTCAGCAGCGGCGTCGCCAATTCCTCCTGTTCTTCAAAAAGCGTGTAAATGCCGGTACGCCATGGTCGGACTGGTCGTAAATTTTTGCACTTTCTCCCGACAGGTTTTGGTTTGATAGATCCCAAATTAGGCGGAGAAAAGTGCGTACGCACAAAATGGGGGAAAGAGCGTGTAAAAAAGCGTGTATCCACAATGATAAATGAGGCCCCTGGTGTCTGTAGCCAATAGTGCTACTGTCTGTGGCCAATAAACATTGGAAGCTAAAACTTGTATTTTTTTTAGCTGTTGTGAACAGCTAATGTGACTGTTTACACCTGGGTGTAGACTGCATAGCGAGTGGATTTCAGGACTAAAATTCAAAACTTTAACTCTCCATGTCGTGATCTATGCATCTAAATAAAATAAAACAGACTGTGTAGTCTAAGTTGTGACCGTTTAGAGGAGAGCGAGTCGCTGCTGTTCTCCTGTAAAACCTCAGCTCCTCTGGAGGCTGAATAACTAATGTGACACTTTCAAAACCAAAAATCAAACAAACCACAAAATCCTGCCTGAGAGAAACCCTGATCAATTCATCAATACTTGTCACCATCAGAGTGACCCCAGAACTGCAGCAAACATCTTCTACTGGTCCCTCAGAGGATCTCAACCTGTCTTTACTCTGATTGTTAACTTTTAAAAACATCCAAATTTACGTTAAAGTTGTTTAAAACTACATCGGTTACCTGCTCTGGTCTTTAAAACCTGGAGCCAAAGTCCAGGTCCGACTCATCTGCTGCTTCTTCAGGATCCTCCTCTCCATCGTCTCCCACACCTGAAAACACAAACACAAGTTTCCTTGTTAGGACCTAAATAATGTCCCATAATATGTCATAGTCCCCGCAAAGTATTAATACCAGAACACATATTAATACACACGCACATATTTATAGGCAAAGTGAGGTCTTTGTGAAGCCGAGGTGCCAACTTTTTATAAATGGTGTGGTTTATTGGTAGATCAGGAGTTTTTACTTCACTCCAATTCTTGTACATTCAAACATGTTTTATACTTTTAGCTGAAGTACGCCTGATGTTTTATCAACACACGTCTTTTCCACTTTATCTACACACATGACCCCCCCAAAAAACGACGATTAAATCAAAAGGAGAAAACTCCAGTCTGTAAAACTGATCTGTTGATAATTTCAGACTTTACTTGTTTGCACCTGAGCAGAAGTCGATGTTCCTCAACATGTCAGCGAGGTCGTCGGTGTCGATGACGAAGTGGCTCATGCTCTGATAACCGAGCTCTGGACGCTCCGTGTTCGAGGCTCTCGCCATCACCGCCATCCTGTCAACAACAACAACAACAACAACAACACAAACAAGACACAAGGCTGCAAAATAAGACTTCAATGTTAAAGTTGTAAAAGTTTACATCTTCTAATGTTATTACATCTGTTTAAAGGGGAATTGCCGTTTTTTACAATCTGGACCTTATTTCTAGCATAAAATATGATCATTTCCTCCCCCAGATAACTTTGGTGTCATTACGAGTTGTTGTGATGAAATGAGCTCCAGCCGAGAGCCGCGTATATCCGTATAATGGAGTCTACAGGGCAGCAGAATGCAGCCTCTAAATAACACATTATCTGCAGAGAAACTCCTTCATTTCACCAATATTTAGTTCTGATAGGCTAGTGCTATTCCCCTCTGAGTCCGGGGTTAGCTGTTATCAACATCCGGGGTCTGTAGGTTGACCTACTGACCTCTGACCTGGCGGCGCGGCTTGTTGCTATCGCTAATGCTACAGTTCGTTTCTGCACATTTCAGACTTGTCAGAACAAAATGAGCAGCTGGATGAAGTTCAGCTTCCACGGGCTTCCTCTCCGCAACCTGGACTCACTAAAGCTCCGGCTAGTTGAGATAAAAATGGACCTGAATGCCGAAGCAGAATGATTATTATCAGAATGAGCCGCGCAGCGCTCAGAGATGACATCATCCAGATCAGAGGTCAGTAGGTCAACCTACAGACCCCGGATGTTGATAACAGCTAACCCCGGACTCAGAGGGGAATAGCACTAGCGTATCATAACAAAATATTGGTGAAATGAAGGAGTTTCGCGGCAGATAATGTGTTATTTAGAGGCTGCATTCTGCTGCCCTGTAGACTCCATTATACGGATATACGCGGCTCTCGGCTGGAGTTAATTTCGTCGGAACGACTTGTAATGACACCAAAGTTATCTGGGTGAGTAAATGATCGTATTTTATGCTAGAAATAAGGTCCAGATTGTAAAAAACAGCAATTCCCCTTTAACAGGGTACAAAAACATGAATCCCAGACAAAGAGGAGAGAGAGTAGGAGATTCAATACCTGAAAATTTTAATCTCACATTTTACAGAACATGAATTCAAAACACAAAATTAAGATTAATGTGTCCTTACGTCACCCAAACCACTGTTTATTTTGTTAATCACCTTTTTGTTTGTTTGTTTGTCCTACAAATCATCATCATTCAGACCAATCAGCCCAATCTGAAGAGTCAGATGCGTCCTGTGACCTGTCAGTAGATTCACTGATAAATATTTAATCAGTAAACTTCTTCCTCAGCTGCTCCATCCATCAACAAACCAAACACACTCTCTGGTCTCCGGCCGTTCCCGTGAGGACGCTCGGTGACGCCACAGGATTCGTTTGGCTTTTTTTTTTTCTCGATCTCTTGGCAACGAGTGGATCAACATCTGCATAATGTATAGGAAGTGACTAAATGTCTGGCAGGCACACACACACACAGGCCGATACACACAACGACAGACCGATGAGACGTTCACTGACCACAGGTTTAATGGTAATTGCTGAATGACAGGAACTAGTTATCGTTTTGGTTCAGTCTGGATTTTATTTATCTATTTTTTTAGGGTTTAGGTTTTTAAATTTCAATGGATGATGTTTTATTACATTTCCAGTAAGGATTCAAGTTCAGTTGTTACTCTGATACATTATTCTATATGACATCGTTAGATTATTGATACTAAATAAATGACAAAATTATAATGAAGATCTTAGGATATAGAGAGAATTGTTTATTTTTTTGATTAGTTTATTGTGTGAATCTGAATTTGTAAAACCTTCTTATTGTGTCTTGTAACCAACTCAGTGGTTCCCAACCTTTTTTTTGGCTCGTTACCCCATTTTGACATCACAAATTTCAGGCGACCCCGCTCCTGGCAGTCAATCAAGATAGGCTCGATTTATATTTGAGAAAGTGAAAGTCTAGAGTACATTTGTTCAAGATTGTGTGTGGTGTTTTTGGTCATAATTTTTAAAAGAATAATACCGGTAATTAGTTAAAAAAACATTTTCATCAGAATTTTTTTTATTTCCGGTGACCCCATTTGAATTTGAAAGGCGAAAAGTTGAATAACACTGAACCAACTAATTAATTAGCTGTTTCTGAAGAGTAAGGAACAATGAAGTCATGTTAAAGATGTTAAATCAGAGCTTCAACACAGAAACTGAACTGGACTTACTTCTCCAGGATGACTTGGGCGCTCTGTGAACGAGAGAGAGAAAGACAGAGAGAGAGAGTTAATCACATGGTGCCAACAACATTTGTCAGAAACGTCACCGTGTAAAATACAAACATGATTTAAAGAAACACTGCAGCTGCCAGAAAAGCCTCGCACTGTTTACTACCTGCTCACCTCTGAATCTATCTTCTCTAACACCTGCTCTGGAAGAATGAAA
Source organism: Trachurus japonicus (assembly GCF_045865225.1). Lineage (NCBI taxonomy): Eukaryota > Metazoa > Chordata > Actinopteri > Carangiformes > Carangidae > Trachurus > Trachurus japonicus. Next base: position 6,796,490 of record NC_140930.1, on the reverse strand, counting down.
CAGAGACACCTGAGGCTTCCACACACACACACACACACACACACACACACAGTGACGCAGACTCGTGGCATGAGCCGTAAAGATGGTGGAACTGATCCGAGGTCAGATCGTCAAACTAAAGATTCAACTCTCTCAGGTTTGACTTGATTCTCAAATTGCATCATAAAACTGAAAATTGCAAAATAAAAACTGGATAAAAATAAACCCACAAACAACACATAAACAAACTCTCACTTGTGTTTGTCACAATAAAACACAACAGCAGGCTCATATTTTATGTGAACAGCTGAAAATGTTTCCTCAAACACAAATGTAAAACCAACTAATCCAAGTTTTTGAGTATAAAGTTTCTACTTTATCTTGTTTTATTTTATCTTTTAATTTATTGCTAAACAAACAAAGTGTGACTGATATAAACATTTAGCCCTTGATTCAGTTTAACAACACTGATCTGCTGCACAGCTGCAACGTCCTCGGCCTCAATTAGCTTTTAGTTATATGTAATTTAAAAAAAATTGTTTTAAGTTTTCTTGTAGTCTGTAAAAATGTAAGAAAATACAATTTCTCTACTCTAACAAAAAGAAACCAGCAAATCTTAACATTAGAGATGTTATCTTTGTAAAGAAGCTCTATAGAAGTTTAGCTGTTGCTACGTAGCCAGCGTTAGTTAGCATTGTTGCTATGGCCAACACATTAGCAATAGAAGTTGTTTACTCATCAGTTTCACTATGAACTTCAGCCATTGTTGTGTTTACAATACAAAAGGTCATAAACTACTTCTTCAGGGCAGACTGGAAGCTACAGCGACTCGGTATCGGAAATTGGAGCTAGCTGGTTAGCATGCTAACTAAGCAGCAACACAGGAGTTAACAAATCTGTCGCCATTGGAGACCACTTCTGATTAGTAAATGAATTTAGTTTGATTATAGATGCTAAATTTGCAACATTTCTTCTAGACTGGTAAATAAACAGCTGTTGATGCTAATGTTAGCTATGTAGCCACAGAAAAACTTGCATTTGCTGATTGATTTCTGTATGTCCTCTAGTTTATTAAAGGGATAGTTCAACATTTTGGCAAATTGGCCCATTGCCATAATCCCTATAGTCATAGCAGTAGGTTTGTTACCTTTAATTGTCGGTGCAAGCTATTTTTAGAACGGCGGAGCAGAGCCACAAGCTGCTCAGAGCTACAGGCTCATGGGATTTCTTGGTTTCCCTCATCAAACTCATCAAATACACAATCCAACAACTCCAAAACGCTCCGAGACACAGCATGAATCTATATTAATGTCCATCAGACCTGAGGTGGGACTCACCTGTATGAACAGAGGCATGTGCGGCTCGTCCATCGACTGGATGGCCGACTCCACCAGCGTCACCGCGGCCTCCAGCTGGTCGTTGTGGCGGCGGATGAGGGATCGGACGTGTTTCAGCTTCTCGTCCTGTTGCCTGGAGATCAGACCGACCAGCTCCTGCTTCCTCTCCTCCAGGATGGCCACCAGGCCGCCGAAGTGGTCGACCAGCTGCTGCCTCTGCCGCTGACCGTTATCCTGACGCCAACACACGAGATTCACAGAGTCACAGAGAGTCAAGAGTGATTTCATTGATAAGGAGGAAGTTATATTATTGAGATACGTAGATCAGGGTTCCTACACATTTTAAATTTCCAAATTCCATACTTTTTCCAGACCCTAATTTCCAGACTTCCACTGCAAAAAACTCAAAATCTTACCAAGAATATGTCTTATTTCTAGTCAAAACATATCTCATTATACTTAAAATAAGACTCATCACATAAAAAGTAGCTTGTTTTACTTCTTTCTAGCATATTTTCACTTGAAATAAGTAGAAAAATCTGATAGTGGAACAAGTTTTTTCAAAAATCTTGCTTTCACTGGCAGATTTTTCTACTTATCTCTCAAGTGAAAATTTGTTTGAAACAAGTGAAAATGATCTAAAAACAAGTTAATTTTTAGGTGATGAGTCTTATTTTAAGTGGAAAGAGATTAGTGTTGACTAGAAATGAGACATTTTGACAAGAAATAAGACAAATATTCTCGGAAAGATTTTGAGTTTTTGCAGTGTCTCAGTAAAAAAATTCAAATAATTTGTGACATTTGAGCCAATAGATGTGTATCATGTTAATAAATAATGCAATTAATCATTTGTTTTCATTATTCTGAATGTGTATGCCATTATGTAACCAAATCATTTCCAGGAGATTGTAGCTATAGGTACAATAGCGCATACAAAATGTGAATAAGACTGAATAAGTATTAATATATAGTATTATTAATTTCCATACAATAGTTTCCATTTTCCATACTTTTCAAGACCTGGAAATGTATAAAATCAAATTCCATATTATTCCATACTTTCCATACTTGCGTAGGAACCCTGGTAGATATTAGTAGCCTATCATAGAGTGATTTTAGAGTTTAAAGCAGAAGTAAACGATCCGGTCGTTTTGGCTAACTTCCTGTCAGCAGATGGAGTTAGCAGTCCCCGCCCTCGTCCCTACGTCACCACATTCACGCGCATCCCTTGGCTGCACACACAGAGAGGACCGCCCCTTTATGCCGTTCTCTCTCCTCATTGGATAAAGGTTGTAGGATACAAGGAAAGTTTTCTCCTCGGCTCAGAGCAGAGCAGAGTGACTGACAGACCCGTGTTTCAGACCAAACACTCTATATAAGTGATTGCTGTCGGAAGATATAACTATTTAAGACTTATATTAACACAAATATTCCGCTTACTTCTGCTTTAAGTCAAAATCTGTTTTATTTTTTCCAATCTCCACTGGAAAACAGAGGTTTACATATTGTGCATTTTTGCATTTTAGTCTTTTGTGTGTGTGTGTGTGTGTGTGTGTGTTACCTCCACAGTGTGACATATTTCTTCCATCTTAGTGATGACGGCCTGGATGTGGTCGTTTCTGGCGACCAGGTTGGCGATGCCGTCGCTCAGATCGGCCTGTAAACAATCAGAAAATCACTGGAGATAGTTCAGACACTGACTCAAATTAAAGCAGAAGTAAGTGATATTTTTGTGTTAATATAAGTCTTAAATAGTTATATCTTCCGACAGCAATCACTTACATAGAGTGTTTGGACTGAAACACGGGTCTGTCAGTTCCTCTGCTCTGCTCTGAGCCGAGGAGAAAACATTTATCGTATCCTACAGTTTTTATCCAATGAGGAGAGAGAACGGCATGCAGGGCTGTGTGTGCAGCCAAGGGACGCCGTGAATGTGGCGACGTAGGGACGAGGACTGTTATGGTGCGTTCAAGGAAACTCGTAACTCGTGTTTTTCCGACCTGTGAAGTCGTACCAGTTCAATCTGGTACGAGTTCACGGGTCGGAAGTTACGAGTGGCCGTTATAGTGACTTTCACCGGTAAAACAGGTCGGAAAAACACGAGTGGGTTGCCTGGAACGCTACAAAGTCGTAAGTTGTGACTTGAAGCTGTAATTTACGGTTTCAAAAGCCTGCCTGGAATGCAGCATTAGCCAAAACGACCGGATCGCTTACTTCTGCTTTAACTCAAATTAACTGGAGGCATCTTAATGTGTTGACCGTTGATTCGACAGAAACAATGAGAGAGTGACAGGAAAGTTGAACACAGTGAAAGCAGTATGACTGACCTTAGTGGTAGCTAATAGACGCCACAGGGGGGCGCCATCAAAACCACCAACTATCACATCAGACTCTTGATTCTGCTGTTTTAAGTCCTTCAGACCACAAATAAACTGCTTAAATGTTTCACATTGACAATGACTCTAATGATAATTTAGAAAACTATCTGAATATCATCAAATAATCTGCAGATTAGTTAATTTAATCTATGAAAATGGCAATAAAAAGAAGAAAAAAAGATTAAAGATGAAGTCTTAAAATGTCTTATTTTGTTCAACTAAGTGTCCAAAACCAAAATGTCACATTGGAGAGTTCCTCAGTGGAATAATTGCCACTAAAACATAATATAATATAATAATTAACATCTGTATCTCTCTGTGGATCCAGATGTGAATGAAAAGTTTCCAAACTTTTCTTCTTGTTAAACAGAGTCAGTCTGTTCTCATCAGTAACTCAGTCGCCACCTGAAGCTCCAACAACATGAGTCACCAGCTGTTCACACACTCACAGAACAACACACACACACACACACACACACACACACACACACACACACACACACACACACACACACACACACACACGTGTTTTCACAGACTCACTGTCGTATGATGAGTAAGTGTCATCTGTGCAACAAAACACCCACATCACATCTGGATGAAATGATGAAACCTCTTGGGACTTTTGTTGGTTAAATCAAACTTTGCACGAAGACGAAGCGTCGACAACTTTCCTCCTCGTCCTCGTCTGAATTTCAGATGAGACAGACTCAGAGACGGAGACGGAGCGAATGACACTGAAATGTCAACAAAGCCGACGCTCAGTAACATGCTGGACACTCCTACTGCCGCCGCCTGCATCACTAAACTGCTGCACTTTGTCTTTGTGTGACTTTGTGTGTCCAAAAACACCAAGTTGTGATATCTGTTTCTGCATTAAAACAAACTGTAGTATCACTGCAACTGACCTTATTTGTTATGTACACATCAATGTTTGCATCAATGAGCAGAAAAGGTACAAAGAAAAAATTATAAGTTCATATGAAATGTGCAGGTTGTTGCTCTTGTTATGCTTTCTTTGTTTATTTATCTAGAAAATATATCTAAAATCTAAGTTATTATTATTATTTTATTTTTATTGGGAGGTCATTGGCCATAATTGAGTTGCTTGTGTTTTCTTTTCATTTATTTTTGTCGATGTTATTTATAAGTAACTTGACAGACAATCTAGTTCCAATTTCAAAATGAATTGATTAAGGGGCAGGGAAAATACGTTTTCTTCATCCTGCTTCTTTCCATGCATGGGATGTGTAAATTATAATCTGTTATAATTTTGTCAGTAATGTACTGTATGAAATGAAAATGTCCATGCGTGGAACAAATAAAAAATGAAATGAAACAAGCATCCAGACAGAAAAAGATGCAAATAGAAACAGGAAGTAGAAATATGGAAGATAAATATTTTAGATTATAGTTTAGACTCTTTGTCATCTCCATCTCTGGATCGTTTCCCTTCCAGCTCCTCTGACTCTGTCTCAGTCATAAACCAGAAGGGTTATTCTGAGTAATGAGACGTCTGTTGCGCCGAGTGAAAAGCTGCCAATGTTGATTCTTTACCTTCTGCGTGGTGTAGACGCTGCTGAGCGGAGCCACGTCACAGTCTTTGTGTTGTCCAAACACTTTGCACATGGAGCAGGTCGGCGTCTGACACGACAGACAGTAGATGTTGATCTTCTCGTCTTCGTGCTCCTCGCACATCAACTTCTGCTGCTGCTGCTGCTGCTGCTGCTCAGGCTTCATGTTCACCAGTCTGAGGAGACACAAAGGTAGATGTTTGTGTTAAAACTCCTTCAAAATAAAGGTAGATGTTTGTATTAAAGGGATAGTTCAACATTTTGGCAAATTGGCCCATTGCCATAATTGCTATAGTCATAGCAGTAGGTTCGTTACCTTTAATTGTAGGTGTAAGCTATTTTTAGTACAGCGGAGCGCAGCAGCAGGCTGCTCAGAGCTACGCTATGGAGGCTAAGGGAATTTCTTGGTTTCCCTCATTAAACTCATCAAATACAAAATCCCAAAACTCCACAGCGCTTTTGTAGACAAGTTGTGAGCTGCACATTCACCACGCTATGAGATAATGACGGAACGATACGAAACGGAGCCGTTTTCGAGGTAAATTCATACAAAACCGCTGATTCGCGTTGCGTTCAGGGACAGTTTTTCAGCAAGCAGTCTCCGTATTTACCCTGTATTTACCTCGAAAACGGCTCCGTTTCGTATCGTTCCGTCATTATCTCATAGCGTGGTGAATGTGCAGGTCACAACTTGTCTACAAAAGCGCTGTGGAGTTTTGGGATGTTGAATTTGATGAGTTTAATGAGGGAAACCAAGAAATTCCCTTAGCCTCCATAGCGTAGCTCTGAGCAGCCAGCTGCTGCGCTCCGCCGTACTGAAAATAGCTTACACCTACAATTAAAGGTAATGAACCTACTGCTATGACTATAGCGATTATGGCAATGGGCCAATTTGCCAAAATGTTGAACTATCCCTTTAAAGCTCCATACAGTATAAAGGTAGATGTTTGTGTTAAAGCTCCATACAGTATAAAGGTAGATGTTTGTGTTAAAGCTCCATACAGTATAAAGGTAGATGTCCATGTGTAGTGTGATTATAAAGCAGCTCTAGGTTCTATATTAATACTGTGAAAGTATCAAAGCCTCAGTCCACAGAGAAATGCACACAGCCTGTATTCAGAAACTGACCCTTAAAGGACAATTCCAGGCGAATTCAACTCTGGGGTGTATTTTCATATCATTTTAGGTCTAAAAGAATGAATCTGAAGATTTTCAGTTTAATTGCTCCTGTTTTGCGGTAGTTGCGTCTGTCCCCGCATCGCCACGGCAGCAATGAATGGGAGTGGATATAAGTTCCGCTGTTTAGGCTGTTTACATCCCTCAAAGCCGCAATTTTTTTCCACAGACAGCGTCAGATGGAGACTCAAACATGCACCGAGAAGTTTATTAACTTCAAGCAAGCCGACATGTTTGTAAAACTAGATCTAATTCAAAGTCTCCCGGAGTCTCGCACAAGCCCGAAGTTGCAGTGCTGGTGTGTTCAGGTGCAGTAGGAGCTACCGCTTGTATCATAAACACAGGAATATCAACTCTTTACTTGCTTGAAGTGTACATTTTTTTCCACAGACAGCGTCAGGTGGCTACTCAAAGATGCGCCGAGAAGTTTTTTTTACTTGAAGCAAGTAAAGAGTTGATATTCCTGTGTTTATGACACAAACGGTAGCTTTTCCCACTGCACCTGAACACACCGAGCACGGCAACTGGGTCTCGCGCAAGACTCCGGGAGACTTTGAATTAGATCTAGTTTTACAAACATGTCGGCTTGCTTGAAGTAAATAAACTTCTCGGTGCATGTTTGAGTAGCCATCTGACGCTGTCTGTGGAAAAAAATTGCGGCTTTGAGGGCTGGAAACAGCCTAAACAGCGGAACTTACATCCACTCCCATTCATTGCTGCCGTAGCGATGCGGGGACAGACGCAACTACCGCAAAACAGGAGCGATTAAACTGAAAATCTTCAGATTCATTCTTTTAGACCTAAAATGATATGAAAATACACCCCTGAGTTGAATTCGCCTGGAATTGTCCTTTAAAACCAGCCGTCAGGACTTCCTGTCACTTTGTGATGTCACAACTAAGCAGTCACCCTAAGCCCCGCCCACCACCATCCAACAACTTGCAGAATTTGGTTTCTCTGAGTGTTTTATTCTGAAATATTCTCTGTTTTTTATTGGATCACTCAGAAAACAGTCGGCCAATCAGAAAAGAAGCTCAGAGTCTCCTCCTCTCTTCTGATTGGCTGACACCGACCTGTTGTTACTGGAGCTCCAGAGAGAAGCCGAGAGAGGAGGAGGTGGAAAACTACACTGAGATGTTTTATTTGATTCTTTTTTTATGAATCAAAATTTAAAAATAAAAGACAGAAGAAGAGGAAAATATGAATCTTTAAACATCATTAAACTTTCCTCTTCTTCTTTTCGTCGTTCTTCTCTGGCAACATGTGCGACTGAACCAAAACTATGATTAACAACGTTATAATTAACATTCATGGCGTTCACTGTGTCACTGACCCACATTCAGCATCTAGTCTATAGGACGAATCGCCTTGTTGTTTACAACTACTTCCGGGTAGAAAACCAGCATTCGAACAATAGTGACGGACGAGAGTTTCGCTATATATATCTACTTTTTCATGTCACTATATCACCGTTTAGACTAATCTGATGTTTGTAAAGTCTATAAAACCAATGATTGGACAAACATTACTATTTACGTGTGCACATTTTTGTAATTAGTCATGGTTATCATAGATTAGCCGGGCTAACGGTTAGCTACCTGTTTAACTTTAATAACTCAGTGACTCAATAAACGGTCCATGAAAAAATATTTTCTCCAGCGGATATCTTAGTTACAACATGACTGAGCTAACTGGAGTAGTTTCGTGTCGTGTCTGACAACGGGAGGGTTTTAACAGCTGACGTCCTGGTGTTAGCTTAGCTGCTGCTGTTAGCTTAGCTACTGCCGTTAGCTTTACTGCTGCCGTTAGTTTAGCTACCGTTAGCTGTCCCTGTCAGCTGCAGCCACTGATGCTTTCTAGACACCGTGATTCCCCCAAACTGAATAAATACAACACATAGCAACACAAAACACACACTCAGAAATAGTAATGTTTCTTCAATCATTTCAGATTTGTCTAAACAGTGATAGGGCGTGAAAAATATGATATATAGCTAAACTCTCGTTCGTTACTACTGATCTCATTCAAATTACGTGCTGGTTTTCTACCCGGAAGTAGAATGTAAACAACAAGGCGATTTGGTCTACAGTCTAAACCCGGTGATACATGAGGAATAAACTTCAGAGGAGGTTTATTCTTCCTCTATAAAAACAAGAGTTGAGTCAGTTTTTCCATCAGTTTAATTCGCCGACATTGTGCTTCAATAAAGACGTTTAAAAAAAAAAAAAAAAAAAACTTGGCTGCTTTTTAATCTCATCTCCAAACACGAGCGGAGACTTGGCAGCAGCGGCTCCATTGTTGAAGCAGCTTAGTTTACTTCTGTTATCGGTGTCGTCTCTGTCGTCGTTGACGTCAGCCGGTGACCGTGACGATGACGATGGAGGCGCACACACACACACACACACACACACACACACACACACACACACACACACACACACACACACACACACACACACACACACACACACACACACACACACACACACACACACACACACACACACACACACACACACACACACACAATCTGTTCCCTTCCTCCATCCTTCCTTCTTTCCTTCCTTTTCCCCTTCCTTCTTTCCACAATCCTTTTCCCCTTCCTTCTTTCCTTCCTTCCTTCCCGTCGTCCTTCCTTCTTCTTCCTTCCTCTTTTGATCCAATCTGTTCCCTCCCTTCTTCCTTCCTCGAATGAATCTATTCCCTCGCTCCATCTTTCTTTCCTTCCTTCTTTCCACAATCCTTTTTCCCTCCCTCCCTCCCTCCCTTCCCTCCATCCTTCCTTCTTTCCTTTCTCCCTTCCTTCCTTCCTTCTTTCCTTTCTCCCTTCCTTCTTTCCACAATCCTTTTTCCCTCCCTCCCTCCCTCCCTTCCTTCCTTCCTTCCTTCCTTCCTTCCCATCGTCCTTACTTCTTCTTCCTTCCTCTTTTGATCCAATTGACCTGATCTGTTCCCTCCCTCATCTTTCTTTCCTTCCTTTTTCTCTTCCTTCTTTCCTCCCTTCTTTCCCTTCTTCCTTCCTCGAATGAATCTGTTCCCTCGCTCCATCTTTCTTTCCTTCCTTCTTTCCACAATCCTTTTCCCCTCCCTTCCTTCTTCCTTCCTCTTTTGATCCAATTGACCTGATCTGTTCCCTCCCTCATCTTTCTTTCCTTCCTTTTTCTCTTCCTTCTTTCCCTTCTTCCTTCCTCGAATGAATCTGTTCCCTCGCTCCATCTTTCTTTCCTTCCTTCTTTCCACAGTCCCTTTCCCCTCCCTTCCTTCCTTCCTTCTTCCTTCCTTTTTCCCCCAATCTGTTCCCTTCCTCCATCCTTCTTTCCTTCCTTCCTTCCTTCCTTCCTTCCTTCCCGTCATCCTTACTTCTTCTTCCTTCCTCTTTTGATCCAATTGACCTGATCTGTTCCCTCCCTCATCTTTCTTTCCTTCTTTCCCTTCTTCCTTCCTCGGATGAATCTGTTCCCTCGCTCCATCTTTCTTTCCTTCCTTCTTTCCACAATCCTTTTTCCCTCCCTTCCTTCCCATCGTCCTTACTTCTTCCGTCCTTTTCCCCCCAATTTCCCACAATCTGTTCCCTTCCTCAATCCTTCCTTCTTAACTTCCTTTCTCCCTTTCTCTCTTCCTTCCTTTCTTCCTTCCTTCCTTCCCTTCGTCCTTACTTCTTCCCCCAATTTCCCCCAATCTGTTCCCTCCCTCCATCTATCATTCCTTCCTTTTCCCCTTCCTTCTTTCCTCCCATCTTTCCCTTCCTTCCTTCCTTTCCATCCTTCCTTCTTTCCTTTCTCCCTTCCTTCTTTCCACAATCCTTTTTCCCTTCCTTCCTTCCTTCCTTCCTTCCTTCCTTCCCGTCATCCTTACTTCTTCTTCCTCCCTCTTTTGATCCAATTGACCTGATCTGTTCCCTCCCTCATCTTTCTTTCCTTCCTTTTTCTCTTCCTTCTTTCCCTTCTTCCTTCCTCGAATGAATCTGTTCCCTCGCTCTATCTTTCTTTCCACAATCCTTTTTCCCTCCCTCCCTTCCTTCCTTCCTTCCTTCCTTCCCTACATCCTTACTTCTTCCTTCCTTTTTCCCCCAATTTCCCCCAATCTGTTCCCTCCCTCCATCTATCATTCCTTTCTTTTCCCCTTCTTTCTTTCCTCCCATCTTTCCCTTCATCCTTCCTTCCTTCCCTTCATCCTTCCTTCCTTCCTTCCTTGACTCAGGAGGAAAACGGCCTTTTGTCCTGTGACGTCGGCGTCTCTGACCAACGTGATGATTCAAGTCATGAGATTTTTTATTCCCACCACACATGAAAAAATGATGAGAAACGACGAGAACGAAGTTACAAAAGAAGCTGTGAAAACGAACTCCTCGTCTGTTTTATAACGGATAACGAACGACGACGTCTCCTCGTCGCTGAGTCACCGAGCGTCTGTTGTGGAGACAAAGTGACAAGTTCACACTCACGACGACTGAAACATCAGAGCAGAGTCGACGTAAATGAGTTCACGTGCAAAACACAGAGAGAGAGGAAGAGGAAGAGGAGAGGCTTCAACATGAAGCTTTGAATTTAAAGGGATAGTTCACCCAAAATTCAAATTTCACTCATTATCTACTCACCCTCATGTGGACTAAGGGCTGGGAGAAGTTTCAGAGTCCTCCGTGGCTTCTCTGAGTTACAGGGGGTCTCGGCGTAGCACTGCATGTCCATATGACGGTTGCAAATGGATACCAACTGTCTTCGTAACAAAAAGACTCTCGCGAGATTTGGACGGACCAGGAAGAGGAGCTTCCGCTGCAAACAAGCTTGAAATATAGACTTATTTAATTTTTTTTCGGAACAATTTCTCATTTCAGGGCTTCAATACAAGACGGACATTACACACGAGCAGCATGGAGGTATTTGGATGTTTTTTGGTGTGTCTTTTTGTTACGAAGACAGTTGGTATCCATTTGCAACCGTTATATGGACATGCACTGCTACGCCGAGACCCCCTGTAACTCAGAGAAGCCACGGAGGACTCTGAAACTTCTCCCAGCCCTTATGTCCTCTACACACTGTGCGATTTTAGCAGTCTTATAAGACTGTTGCATGACACACTATGCGACGTGGAATTTACAATCTTTGCTACGACGTCAAGTTTGACGTGTGCAGACTGTATGATGATCGTTCTACTGAATTGCAGGTCGCCCGCTCCCCCCCCCCCCCCTTCCTCCCTCTCTTCCTCTCTCCCTCTTCACACACAGACACAAGTCACCGGCACCAGTGGAGCAGTAGGCTACCGCCAGTTGTCCGTTATTTAAAAATTAAATCACGGCCTGTATTGGCAGAGAACATCACAGCAGTACCGTCACGTAATGAGAGCACATCTAAACGAGGACGAAGTCACCTCTCCCGGCGTAAACACGTCAGTATTCTCCGGTAGGCGACCGCTTCTCATCATAGTCCGCACATGGGTTTTTTTTTTTTTTTTGACAGAGTTTCACACAACTTTTCTGATGGCTGTATGAGTCTGTCCATGTTCCTCCTCTTTCTGCGACAGTAAAAAGGAACACCTCTCCAGTCATGACAAGATAAACTATTCGTTTTTTAATTTAATGACTATTTACTCGAAAATCAGTGCTCGTCCCTTTCACCTGCGCCACTGATAGACGTCCATCATCTGATTATGTAGGTCGTAGCAGTTTTCTGACACTGTCAGAATTTAATCGCAGGTCATCTTTGGTCGCAAGACGCTGACAACGGCCGTCGTAGAACCTGTCTCACAGAGCGACGTAAGACGGCCGATTTAGAGCTACGACCAAAGATTTCGCCACGATTCTCCTACGATCGGCCGTCTTTCGTCTGCGACGGCCAAAATCGCACAGTGTGTACAGGGCATTAGTCGACATGAGGGTGAGTAGATAATGAGTGAAATTAGAATTTTGGGTGAATTATCCCTTTAATATGTTAATCAACCTCAGCTTCTAACAGGATCTTTACTGTTTAGTTTAGTTTGAATCTGTATTTGTCACATGTGCAACACAGAATAACTTAACTCCAAACAAACAGGATTAAAATGTTTCAGTGTGCAGCTGCGACGTCGCGTCATGTGACCTCCTGATCTATTTAGAGCTACGAATGCGCTGTATTACAAGTTACAATAAAGTTGTAATGTTTTGTATTGAATAAAAAAAAGAAAAGAAAAAGAAAGGAAAGAAATCAGAGACAGGAAATAAACTGTGAACACAACAACAACACAACACTGCTCTCTGCTGGTCCACACTCATCATTACAACTTCACCTCACTACTACTTTCATTCATGTTACTGAAAACATTAAATAATAACTACACACTATGATGAAGCATTATAACTCATTCTTCTTGTGTAAATTTGAACCCTCTATGGTACGCTGCATTATGATGCCAGTGGGGGGAAAAATGTTTGGAGTGTTTTTATGTCTCAAAATAGACTAAATAAACATAATCTAAAGAAATTTTAAAAAATTATTTATTTTTGGAAGTTTTTGGGATTTGTTGACTGTAGGCAACATTGTACCATTACGGTTCATCATCTACTGTATTAGAAACACCAGTCTCTGTAGACTTTCACCTTCACTGGCCTCATCCTCATCCGAATTCTCACTCTCATCTTCCTCATCATCATCATAATAGCCTGATGTTTACTTTACTGCATCCAAAATCAAATTTATTAAGGAAAAAAAAACAAAATTATGATGAATTATATGTTTTTGAACATTATATTTACACCTAAACACACACTACCATAGTCTCATAATGCAATTTTGATTCCATAATGGTCCACTGTTGCCTCAAGGCAACATTGCAATTTTCTGTAATGGTACGTTGTTGCTTTCGGGCAACAGGTGCATTTTAACAAGTTTCCATTATTTAATAAGTAAATAAATTGCATGGAACTATTAAAAATTAAACTTTACTAATCTATTAGTGTAAATATATTTTTTTCCAGATGAAAAAGGGCCAGGAAGTTACTGTATGTTTTCAGACCGTTTTAGTGGAGCAAAATGGCAAACCTGTTTCCTTTGAAAAAGTCTGCAAAAAAGGGTTTCAGTGGCTTCTTGAAAGTCATGTGATAAATTAAAGCATTGTTATTGGTTCTCTAAGGTCTCTTCTCTTTTTTAAAGTATTACAGCATTAAATGGGATGAATTGTGGAGATGTGACAGGCCAAAAAGTGGTATGATGCCTGAGGGCAACATGGTACCATAGAGGTACACACACACACACACACACACACACACACCGTGCTGTCTCCTGCTGCCTGTAGACGTCGATGATGTTCTCCACCAGCAGGTTCCTCTGGAGCCCGTAGACGCCGTGTCGGTCCAACACGACGTCATGGCGACACGACGGACAACGGAAACGACCGCCGCCGCCGGAGGAGGAGCCACGGGTCTGCCACAGGGGGTTGGCTGCCTGGAGGAGGAGAGGAGGAGGAGGAGGAGGAAGAGGAGGAGGAGGAGGGAGGAGAGATGAGGAGGAGGTGGAGAAGGAGGAGGAGAGAGAGGAGGAGGAGGAAGAGGTGAAGGTGGGGGAGGAAGGAGGAGAGAGAGGAGGAGGAGGAGGGAGAGAGAGAGAGGAGGAGGAGGAGGAGAGAGAGGAGGAGGAGGAAGAGGAGGAGGAGGAGGAGAGAGAGAGGAGGAGGAAGAGGAGAGAGAGGAGGAGGAGGAGGAGGAGGAAGAGGAAGAGGAAGAAGAGGTGAAGGTGGGGGAGGAGGAGAGGAGGAGGAGGAGGAAGAGGAGGAGGAGGAGGAGAGAGAGGAGGAGGAGGAGGAGGAGAAGGAGAGATGAGGAGGAGGAGGAGAAGGAGGAGGAGGAGGAGAGATGAGGAGGAGGAGGAGAAGGAGGAGAAGGAGGAGGAGAGAGGAGGAGGAGGAAGAGGAGGAGGAGGAGAAGGAGGAGGAGGAGGAGGAAGAAGAGGAGGAAGAGGAGAAGGAGAAGAAGGAGGAGGAAGAAGAAGAGGAGGAGGAGAAGAGAGAGGAGGAGGAGGAAGAGGAGGAGAGAGGAGGAGGAGGAAGAAGAGGAGGAAGAGGAGAAGGAGAGAGAGAGAGAGAGAGGAGGAGGAGGGGGAGAGAAAGAGGAGGAAGAGGAGGTGGGGGGGGGTCGAATAGAAAGAGAAGGAGGAGGAGGAAGAAGAGGAGGAGGAGAAGGAGGAGGTAGAGGAGGTGGTGGTGGGGAGGAAGATGAGCAGTGGAAGAGGAGGAGGAAGAAGAGGAGGAAGAGGAGAATAGAAAGAGAAGGAGGAAGAGGAGGAAGATGAAGAAGAGAAGGAGGGGAAGGAAGAGAAGAGGAGGGGGAGGAAAAGAAGGAGAAGGGAAAGAGGAGGAAGAAGAGGAGGAAGAAGAGGAGGAGGAAGAGGAGGAGGAGGAGAGATGAAGGTGGGGGAGGAAGATGATGAGTGGAAGAGGAGGAGGAAGAGGAGAATAGAAAGAGAAGGAGGAAGAGGAGTGGAGTAGGAGGAAGAGGAGGAAGAAGAGGAGAAGAGAAAGAGAAGGAAGAAGAGGGGGAGGAAAAGAAGAAGAGAAATAGGAGGAAGAAGAGGAGGAGAAAGAGAAGGAGGAAGAGGAACAGGAAAAGAAGAGAAAGAGAAGGAGGAAGAGGAGGAAGACGAGGAGGAGGTGGAGGAAGAGGAGAAGAGAAAGAGAAGGAGGAAGAGGAGAAGGAGGAGGTGGATGAAGAGCGAGAGGAGGGGGGGAAGGAGAAGGAGGAAGAGGAGGTGGAGGAGGAAGAAGAGGAGCAGAATAGAAAGAGAAGGAGGAGGAGGAGGGGAAGGAGGAGGTAGAGGAGGTGGTGGTGGGGAGGAAGAGGAGAATAGAAAGAGAAGGAGGAAGAGGAGGAAGATGAAGAAGAGAAGGAGGGGAAGGAAGAGGAGGGGGAGGAAAAGAAGGAGAAGGGAAAGAGGAGGAGGAGCAGAAGAGGAGATGATGAAATGGAGGGAGGGGGGGAAGAAAGAGGTTGAAGAGGAGGAAGAGAAAGAGAAAGAGGATGGTTTGAGGTTTGGGAGGTCAAAGGTCAAACTGGAGCTCAGGTCCTGATGACGTCATCAGTGAGGAAGCGACTTCAGCTTTTACATTATAAACATTTTAACCCTTTTCTCACCTGGAAGACGTCGCTGGCGCACTTCCTGCAGAGGTTGTGCTGGCAGGGCAGGATGACCACGGGCTTGGAGAAGGTCTCCAGACACACGGGGCAGATCAGCTGCTTCTCCAGCTTCTCCATGGTGACGGCGCCTCCTCCTCCTCCTCCTGCTCCTCCTCCTCCTGCTCCTCCTGCTCCTCCTGTTGCTGGCGGCGGCGGCGGCTTGAAGCTCAGCGCGAAGCTCATCGGTTCTTCTCGCTCTTTTTTACGACCGTTTCTCTCCTCAGATAAAAACAACAAACGAAACGACTCCTCGTCTTTTCTCTCTGTTCTTTTGCCCTCGTTGTTGTTGCTCTGTCTGTTGCCCCAGCTGTCCATCCACATACCCTCCCCACCCCTCCTGCCCCCCCTAGGCCCATGCCCATGCCCCTCCGTCCCACCGCAGCAGCAGCAGCTCCTCTCCACTGTCGACTGTTGTTATTTTTAGCCTCTGGGTTTGTTCTGTCTTTGGTTACTGTCTAAACTGGAGCGGAGTCATAATGTCATAATGTTTTCATGAACTCTGATCCGACCACAGTTAATACCCCCCCCCCATCCTACCCCCTTCCACATGCCCAGGCCGCCACCGCCATTAACACGTTGGAATTAACAGGTCGGGTCCATTTCTGTTTGTTCCAGCAGAACTCAGAGTGAGCGAGGAGGTTACAGGTCGTCTTTGTTTCACCGTCCACCGTCAGATCCTCTGTTTACTGCAAGTCTCATTATAAAAGTGAATTATAGACTTAAAGGGATAGTTCAACATTTTTGGCAAACTGGCCCATTGCCATAATCCCTATATTCATAGCAGGTTTGTTACCTTTAAAGGCCCCATGGCATGAAAAATGTGATTTTTTTTTTTTTTTTTTAAATATCTTTTCGTGCTTGGGGAGGTCTCTGGGCCACATATAAACTGCCCCATGCATCAAACTGGTCATAAACGGAGAAACACACAGTAGGAACTCTCTCTTTGAGACGAGCGGATAGCACTTCCTCCTTTTTGTGATGTCACACACAAGGTAACTCCGCCCACCGTGACCAGTTATTGTTTTTTAAAAATTTTTATGAATGCAGCTTAGGTTTCAGTTACTTGCCTGTGATTGGCCCGACTACATGCCACTCAAAAACAGTGAGCCAATCAGAGGAGAGGTTCTCATTCTCTCTTCTGATTGGCCAAATGACCTGTGCCTGCTAGAGCTCCAGAAAGAGGCAACGGAAAGGGGCAGTAGAAATGATATTGAGCAGATCACAGGTACTCAAAACCAATGATACATCTTGTTAGGGATATCAGCAGGTAAATAAACCCAGAGAAAAGTGCACAGCATGAGGCCTTTAAGTGTCGGTGCAAGCTATTTTTAGAACGGCGGAGCAGAGCCGTGAGCTGCTCAGAGCTACGCTACGGAGGCTAATGGGATTTCCTGGTTTTCCTCATCAAACTCATCAAATAGACAATCCAACAACTCCACAACGCTCTGGTGGACGAGTTGTGACCTGCACATTCACCACGCTATGAGATAATAACAGAACGTTACCAGACAGAGTTGTTTTAGAGGGAAATTCATGCAAAACCGCTGATGAGCGTTCCCATCGGATGCAGTTTTTCATCAAGCAGTCTCTGTATTTACCTCTAAAACAACTCTGTCTGGTAACGTTGTGTTATTATCTCATAGCGTGGTGAATGTGCAGCTCACAACTTGTCCACCAGAGCGTTGTGGAGTTGTTGGATTGTGTATTTGATGAGTTTGATGAGGGAAGCCAAGAAATCCCATGAGCCTCCGTAGCGTAGCTCTGAGCAGCTGACAGCTCTGCTCCGCCGTTCTAAAAACAGCTTGCACCGACAATTAAAGGTAACGGAGTTGGAGGAGGAGAGAAAATAAAAAACATCAGTAACTGGATCTTAATTCTCACACAGACGACATTTATTTATATATTATTAACACGTTAACGTTGTTTATTTGATTCTGAATGAGATCAACAAACATCTGTGGGATTTAAACTGTTATGACGACTGAACTATAAACGCTCCTCTCCTCTGAGTTATTGAGTCTAATCACAAACTTTATCTGGATTTCTGACAAAACAAAACTAACACAGCTCCAAACAAACAAACTCACACTCACTCACACACGTTGCATTGAGAATAAAAATCTAATCTGTCAGATTTCTAATCCCGACATTCCTGCAGCTGAACCAGAAACTAATCCTTTGTTCTGTGGCCTGTGGATGAACTTCTCTGAAAACGTCTCAGTCTGTTCCTGCTGACGAACAAACAAACAAAAACAAACATCAGCTTTGTTCTCAATTGAATTCAGGCTATAAATAAATAAATAAAATGGTGTCTCTGTGTTCAGATTTAGTTTCACTCTCTCTCTCCCTACTGTCCGTGCCCTTTGACCTTTGTCCACTTCCTTCCTGTTGAGTAGAGTACTAGGGCGCGGTCGGCACGGCGACCAAACACACCAGGTATTTGCTAATCAACAAGAATGAAGTCGGCTCAGTCGACTCAAGCCACTAATGGGATTAGACGACTATTTATAGGCAGTGGAGCAGAGGGCAGCTGCACACCGAGCCACACACACACACACACACACACAGAGCTGCACACCGAGCTACACACACACAGACACACACACAGAGCTATTCATACGAGCAGCGCCGCCGCGGTGCCTTCAGGTTACCACCGGACATCTGAGACACAACACACAAAATAAAAAACACAACGGCTGCTGTTCAGATTAAAAGGAGAAATGGTGTTTAATTTAAAGGGATAGGTTCAACATTTTGGCAAATCCTCCTCTCACCATAATCCCTATAGTCATAGCAGTAGGTTTGTTACCTTTAATTGTCGGTGCAAGCTGTTTATAGAACGGTGGAGCAGAGCCGTGAGCTGCTCAGAGCTACGCTACAGAGGCTCATTATGGGATTTCTTGGTTTCCCTCATCAAACTCATCAAATACACAATCCAACAACTCCACAACGCTCTGGTGGACAAGTTGTGACCTGCACATTCACCACACTATGAGATAATAACAGAACGTTACCAGACAGAGTTGTTTTAGAGGTGAATGCAGAGACTGCTTGATGAAAAACTGTCCCTGAAGGCAACGCGCATCAGCGGTTTTGCATGAATTTCCCTCTAAAACAACTCTGTCTGGTAACGTTCTGTTATTATCTCATAGCGAGGTGAATGTGCAGGTCACAACTTGTCTACCAGAGGATAGGAGAACTTACCAAAATGTTGAACTATCCCTTTAAACACCCATTATTGTTTGTGTAACCAGGAACACAAAAACTGACAGGAAGTTATAAAATCCCCGTTTGTTTTATTTGGTTGAATTTCATAATAAGTCATTTACAGATCGTCCACAGGGAACTACAACAGTGAGTGACAAGCCCAAAAGAAAAGAAATAAAACAATTAAAACAAAATAAAAACTAAAATCATGTTGTTCTACTCTTACGTGATCGTACCACTGGACAGTCACCGCCACCTTTAACCTGGAAGAACGTTAGATCCATGATAACAGGTTAACATGGAGCCGATTTTAGATCAACACGTCGACCTTCAGCCTCCATCAATTATTGTAACATTAAGTTTCAGTGACATTATTACTGTGATATAAATTAAAAAACAAAAACAAAAATAAAAACGCATGTACACTGTTAAAACAGACATTAATTCATAAAACATGTCCATGAACAATAAGGAATTTTGTTATTTTGCCGTTTTAGTTTAATTTTTATTTACAACAATTAAAAAAAAAAATAATAATAATAAATAACACGTCTCCTTGTCAGTGCTTCACGACCTCGTCGCCTTTAAAACTCAACTGATCCGATTTGAAATGATCTCAAGTTAGAAATTAAAAGACCTGAAATATTATGAGACACTCTTGAAAATTAGATTTTGGCTACTGATGGTAGATATAGATATAAAAAATAATAATAATAATAAAAGATGAAATAATGACTTTCAAGTTTGCAGAGACGAAGAAGAAGCTGATATGTGAGACGGGACAAAGACATGGAGAAGTTTGTTTGTCTGAGCTGGTTAATGAGCAGTTTGTTGTTAATTATTGCAGAGAATCAGGCGACACTGAGTCTGACTGCAGCGTTTAGCACATTTTATTTATCGTGGAAGAAAAATTAAGGATTAATCTTTAGATTTCACAGTCAATTCATTTTAAAAAAATCAGAACTTGATCTGAAGTAACAGGACTGACGCTTCAGATGAGTCGGATAAAACAAAATTAAAAGGTTTGTTTGAATTAATAAAGACTAAATAACACATGGCTGCAAAATTGGACAAAATATTGTTTCATTAGATTCTTCAAAAACGTTTTTTTTCTTTTTAAATTAACTTAATTTAAAGGAAAAGTTAAACATTTTTGGCAAATATGCTTCACTCCGATGCGTGCATGCTTAGCTTAGCTTAGCACAAAGACTGGAAACGGAGGGAAACTGCTAGCCTGGCTCTGACCAATCACAGTGTGTTATATCTTATTTGTTTAGCCAAAAAGGATTTAAAAAATAAATGCTGGAGTATTTTGTTATTCACATGTTAACGCTCTGACCCGTGAGTAGTTTAATTACATCAATACTCGACTACTGGGCTTCGTTTTGATTTAAAAGTTCTGTGACTGCGTCTCACATGGTTTTTATGCTGATGATCACATTTTGCCAAGATGACTCACACACACACTCACACACACACATACACACACCCACACACACACACAGCTGGTAATAATCATTAGCTGCAGCCCTATAGTTGAGCGTTTGACCCACGACTGAGTGAGTAAAAGCTCCTCTCTAATGATCAAGACCCAAACCCACCGAGAAAATGTCAAATAATAAAAACCAAGATGAGCTCAGACAGTGAGAAGAAACATGTGGTTTAAATATATATATCTATATATATATAAAAAAACTCAGATTCTTGCACAGATGTGTTTGTGGCTGAAGCACCAACACTGATCCAGACTCACTAAAGGTGAGAGAGCGCAGGTCGTGATGTCATTTGATCCTTTTCGTCATCATATTTCATTATTAAATGGAGGGAAAACGTAGATTCATGTTGTTGTGAAGCTGCAGGATCCTCAGTGCTGCGTTCAAGTGCCACAAATAAAGTAGGAAAACATCCTGTGTGTGAATTAAGTGGGGGGGGGGAACAAAAAAACACCTCAAACCCCGTCCGCGCAGTGACATCAGGATGAAGGATCAGTGACGTCGCCGTGGTGACGCAGCTTTAGTGAATCTGGACCTGAGGTTATTGATCATCGAGAAACTTCAGAGATTTAAAAGACTGAAGACTGAGAGAAATGGCAACAGACTCTATGAAAGAAAGAATGAATGAATGAATGAATGAATGCATATCAATAATCAATAGTCAATACAATATAACGACTTTGACAAACCGAACGGTGGCTTCTGGAGCAGAGCGGCGTCTCCCCCACGTGTGGCTACATGGAGCTGCAGCTTTGGTCGAGTGTCGTGATGAAGATCCGACAAAACGTTTTTGTTTTTTTTTGTTTTTTTTAACAGTTTCAAGTCTTTTTTCTAGTCGCAGCTTCAACGTTTTGTTTATTTTCCACGTTACGGCGTCTTGTTGACGTCCTGTTTAGATATTGATTACACCGAGGAGGAGGAGGAGGAGGAAGATGATGTCAGGTTTTCTCGAGTCGAGGGCGGCACATGATGACGTACGGGCTGGTACAAGAAGAGAGTGTGTGTGTGTGTGTGTTTGTCTGTTTACAGGATGTGTGTAACGGTCTGTAGCTCTGGTGTGTGTGTATTTGTGTGTGTGTGTGTGTGTCAGTGCTGTACAGTCGGGGTCATGCATCCAGAGACAGAAAAATAAAAAAAGAACTAACTAAAGTAAAGTAAACTGCATGCAGGTTCGTGGTCGTTGACATCGTCGTCCTCGACTCCTGATCTGAATCTTCTCTCCAGGTTTTTTTTTTTGGCTCAGACGTTGAATCGCTGATCGTCACCTCTGCTCCGTCACATCTTAAGATTGTGCGTCCGTTGGAAATGAAGTGAAGTAGAGACGCTCTGCTCTTTTTTTTAAAATCTTTTTCTAGATATATATTTTTTTGTTTGTTTGTTTGCATGTTTTAAATTTAAACCTCCACACTTGGCATCATCCAGAGTTTCGGGCAGTGACGGCAGCGAGAGAGAGGAAGAAACAAAGAGGTACAGTATGAATTCCACATCGTCATCGTCGCTCTGATTCGCTGCTGCTGCTGCTGCTGATGGTGAATTCTACACATCGAGAAGCGTCTTAATCCGCCATGGAGTCTCTGTCTCTTCTGGAGGGAAACTCCCAACGCAGGTTTAAGGGGAAAATGTAAAAAAAATAAAATAAAATAAAGAAAAACAAAAAAAGAAACAAAAAAAACCATCCGGAAACCTCCTGCTGGTCACAGAGTTCACATCAGAGCGACAGAGGGAGGAGAGATAAGAAAGATAAACTCCAGTCCAGGTCTGGATTGTAGAACGATAACGTGGATCAACGGTCCACTACATTATTTTTTCTCGTTTTTGACTGATGATGTAGATACGACAGTGAACATGAGCCCAGTGTGTGGTTTAATGAACATGAACTCTCCTCCGCGCTGTGACGGCGGCTCACAGCCTCGAGGCTCCCACCTGGCAGGTGTTGACGGAGGCGGAGGTTGAGGTTGAGGCAGAGGAGGAGGAGGGGCCGGGGGCGGCGGCGGGGTCGGGGGCTGGTCTCTGGGTCTGTGGGTCTCTGGCAGCGGTCGGATGTGGCGGGATCGAAACGAGGACTCGAAAGGCTGCAGACGGAGAGAAGAAGAAGCAGAAGAGGAGAGAAGAGAAGAGGAGATGTGAAACAGCGGCTTCAGTCGCTCACGTCCATCGATCGACACAAACACTGAGGTTAAACATTCAAGTTAGACTAACAGAGACAGAAACTTTGTCCTCGGATACAAACTCTACTGATAAACTGATGAACTCTGACTCCGGTGTTTTTCTCTGTTCAAATCATCTACATCCTCAGGAATGAGCTGTATTATAGGGCTGTCCCAAATGACTATTTATTTGATTCATCGATTACTCAAATGATTAAAGGGATAGTTCAACATTTTGGCAAATTGGCCCATTGCCATAATTGCTATAGTCATAGCAGTAGGTTCGTTACCTTTAATTGTAGGTGTAAGCTATTTTCAGTACGGCGGAGCGCAGCAGCTGGCTGCTCAGAGCTATGCTATGGAGCCTAAGGGAATTTCTTGGTTTCCCTCATTAAACTCATCAAATACAAAATCCCAAAACTCCACAGCGCTTTTGTAGACAAGTTGTGAGCTGCACAACCACCACGCTATGAGATAATGACGGAACGATACGAAACGGAGCCGTTTTCGAGGTAAATTCATACAAAACCGCTGATGCGCGTTGCGTTCAGGGACAGTTTTTCAGCAAGCAGTCTCCGTATTTACCCTGTATTTACCTCGAAAACGGCTCCGTTTCGTATCGTTCCGTCATTATCTCATAGCGTGGTGGTTGTGCAGCTCACAACTTGTCTACAAAAGCGCTGTGGAGTTTTGGGATGTTGAATTTGATGAGTTTAATGAGGGAAACCAAGAAATTCCCTTAGCCTCCATAGCGTAGCTCTGAGCAGCCAGCTGCTGCGCTCCGCCGTACTGAAAATAGCTTACACCTACAATTAAAGGTAATGAACCTACTGCTATGACTATAGCGATTATGGCAATGGGCCAATTTGCCAAAATGTTGAACTATCCCTTTAATTTTTCTACTAATCCAGCGATTCTTTTGGGGTTATTTTTTGGTACGCCATCTTGCATAGGCTGCAGATAGAGAAATATTCACATTTTCTTTTCATTCATGATCCTCACACACACTGGGCCAACACCTGTAATGACAGATCCCATGTTCCATGTTTCACCAGTTTAAAAAATTCTTGTTAAGGCAAGGCAAGACAATTTTATTTGTATAGCCCATTTTTACAAACAGTTTGTCTCAAAGGGCTTTACATGGCATCACAACAACATCCTCTGCCCTTATGCTGCATTCCATATACCTCGGAAGTCGGAGGTCGGAGCTGGGAATTACGTCACACCCGACTTATCAGCGTTCCAGTTACAAAGTCGGAAAAAAGCAGCCAACGGCCAAAAACCCCGGCTGAAACTACCAGGCTAACGGTTAGCCGTTGTTAGCACGGTCTGCTTTGTAGTTCGCATATAAACATGAAAAATGTAAATTACACTGTGACAGCATTTCATCTAACAATACTATGTATACGGCTGACATATTGTGACGGCAAATAGTAAAAAGTGTTAATAAAAGGATCATTACAGGAGCTTCTACGACTGTTTACAACCGGGGCAGCCATGTTTAAATTTCAACTCGGGGGTTATGTGGATCGTCCGACTTTTCGAGTCGGAAAATAATCCAACGACTCGGAGCTTGGAAATCCCGACTTCCGAGTACAACTGGAACGCACCATTAGACCCTCACATTGACTGAGGAAAAACTCCATGGAAAACCCTTTTAACAGGGAAACATCTGAGAAACCTCAGGGTGAGCAACAGAGGAGGGATCCCTCACCCAGGACGGACAGACGTGCAATAGATGTTGTTACAGACAAGAAAACAGTTTATAACACAGAATGTGGAAAACATGGAAATGTTAACAAGAGCTGATGGAGGCAGCTTCTGGTGGGAGGAAAGGCAGTGGCGTGGCGGCTTCAGGACACTTGGGTCAGTACAGACGAGCAGTATGGAGGTATCTGGATGTTTCATAGTGTGTGTTTTGGACGATTCAAAAATGAACTCTATCCACCGCCATTATATGAAAATCCGTAGCCAGACGGACCCCCCCTGAAACTCCAGAAGCGTTTTAATAACTCTGAAAGTTCTCGAAACCCTTCCTTGGCATGACGGTGAGTAGAAAAATTGTAAATTATCGATTTTGGGTGAAGTATCCCTTTAAAAAAACTAAATTCATATGGTTTAAATCTATTGCATTATGGAAAAAAGAAAAAAGAAAAAATTGAGTTTGACTCTGTTTTTCTGACCTGCTGCTTCTGCTTGTTGAGACTCATCCACTCCGTCACTTCCCTGAGGGAGGAGAGAAAAACCCACAGAGTTAAATCCTGTTTGTTTCATTTCATAACGACACCAAACAAACATGTGGACGAAGCATCAGACGGAGGATCTGCAGATTGTAGCTTTAGAAAAAAAAAAAGCAGGCCTTGATCAGAATGAAAGAATATTTTCATCTAAATTAAAACCTGGTGAACAGTTAAAAACATTAAACTGGAAAAAAAAAAAGAAGTTTAGTTTAGTTTATTAGTTTAATAAGGGACAATGTGCAATTACATTAATCATTTAAAGGAAAAAATGAAAAGATGGTTGCACCAGATTTAGCTCCCAGCTAATTTCCATCTGTAGTCCCTACACATAACATAAAAGTAATAAAATACACAGAATACAAGCTATTATACAAAGATGAGGCATAAACAGATACAGATTGACAATGGACAACATTTAGACAACAACATGTATGAGGTAGGCAAAGTGCAAAGTGCTTATAGCAGCAAGATAAATGTCAAATAAATGTGTAAATTCAGGCTGAATGAACCCTGGATGTTGTTTTATAATCAGGCGACAACACGGTGACACACAGGCAGCTGCAGGAGTTAATGAGCCATGCTGCGTTTCCTCGGCGACACAGAGACAACAGGCAGATGAGACGTGTTAGGACACATGCAGCAACGACACAACGTGAGCGACAGGATGGGACGCCGCCGCGGTGGAGAACATGTGACGCTGGCGAACGCAGCTTTGTCATGGGTCAGTGAAGAAGCAAGAACATGGGGCGACGTGGCGTGTTGCCGGGCGACACCACAGAGGAGGAGGAAGAGGAGGACGGTGAATGGCTGTGTTCGAAATCATCCACTCACTCACTCACTCCCTATCCACTACATCATATGATATAGTGGGGAACGACGGGAGGAGAATTCGGACACTAGATGGTAATTTTCTGGACGTGGTTGCGTCAGCTAATGCGCCAGGTGTTGCTGTGACGGAAGCAGACGCGCCGAGAATCATGTAAACAAACCATGGATGTGTGAAACAAACCGGACACATAAAAAATAAAATAAGAAAAAACGGACACTTGCGGGAACATTTGAGGATGTGATTCTGTGTGGTTG
This sequence comes from Trachurus japonicus, assembly GCF_045865225.1. NCBI lineage: Eukaryota > Metazoa > Chordata > Actinopteri > Carangiformes > Carangidae > Trachurus > Trachurus japonicus. The sequence continues at coordinate 6,770,737 of NC_140930.1, read as the reverse complement.
TGTTACTCGGACAATAAACTGTTGAAATAGCGGAAGTTTGGTTTGGTAAACTGCTGTTGTGTGTCCTGATCGTGAGCCGTTAGCGGCTCTGTGGCTATTAGCTTAGCTCATCAGATCGTATTTAATACATATTCTACTACAGTTTCTTAAAGGGATAGTTCACCCTAGAATGATATTTCGCTCATTATCTACTCACCCTCATGTTGACTAAGGGCTGGAAGAATTCTCAGAGTCCACCGTCCCTTCTCTGAGTTACAGGGGGTCTTGGCGTAGCAGTGCATGTCCATATAACGGTTGCAAAGGGACACCAGAGCTCTTCGTAAAAAAAACACACACAAAAAAACATCCAAATACCTCCATGCTGCTCGTATGTAATGTCCGTCTTGTGCTGAAGCCCCAAATTGCGTAATTGTCCCGAAAAAAATTAAATAAGTCCACATTCCAAGCATGTTTGTAGCGGAAGCTTCTAGAAGCTCCTCTTCCTGGTCCGTCCAAATCTCGCGTGATTTGCGCCGGCGTCAGTGCGGTTACTGCGAATCACGCGAGATTTGGACGGACCAGGAAGAGGAGCTTCGAGAAGCTTCCGCTACAAACAAGCTTAAAATATAGACTTATTTAATTTTTTTCGGGACAATTACGCAATTTGGGGCTTCAGCACAAGACGGACATTACATACGAGCATCATGGAGGTATTTGGATGTTTTTTTGTGTGTGTTTTTTTACGAAGAGCTCTGGTGTCCCTTTGCAACCGTTGCATTGAAATGCACTGCTACGCTAAGACCCCCTGTAACTCAGAGAAGGGACGGAGGACTCTGAAAATTCTTCCAGCCCTTAGTCAACATGAGGGTGAGTAGATAATGAGCGAAATATCATTCTAGGGTGAACTATCCCTTTAATTAGATTGATTTAATGCTGCCTGTTAATGTTCGGATGCTGCTGCCCAACTCCTGCTCCTCGGACGAGGCAAACGGAGCGAAGGCAAATATGTCTGAGGAGTTTTTTTGGTAAATTGCCTAAATAAATCGTAGCTAACATGCTAATTAGCTTCCTCTTCTTCTCTGGCAAAACACGACCGCATTGCATTGTGGGATACGGGAGTAGAAAGTAGTGTGCATCGCTTGTTCACTCAATTTCGCGGTGCATTGTGGGTGTTTTGTCGTCCACTACATAGTGGATGAAATTAATCGCGGAGAATTCGAACAACACTACAAAATGGCGAACACACTATATAGTTAGTGCACTACATCCGTGATAGGGGGCGATTTCGAACACAGCAATGAAAAACACGGACGGATGGACGACAGACACAGACGTTGGTTCGGTTCTTACGAGTCATTTCGACTCTGGCAGCGTCTCCCCGGGGTTCTCCTCCCCCGCCGGCCCGGTTGCCACGGGCGGCGGCGGCGCCTGGGGCTCAGGTGGAGGCATCATGGGCAGCGGGAGGGGGAGGGGCTGAGTCTGACCGTCGGGGCAGTCGGACGTGGGCTGGCCTATGATTACCGTGTTACCTGTTGGTGGGAGCATCGACACAACAAGGCTGCAGAGTGAGAGACGTCATCACCACGACAACAACAACAACAACACTGGGGTGGGGGGGGCGTCCTGCAACACTGGCTCATGTCCCAAAACGAGGATTTAAAGGACAATCAGGGTTCCCACAATCATTTTCCAGGACGTTTTCAGCTGCTACAGTTTGACAGACAAGTTATCACACCAAACACCAACACATCCCTCGTCCCATTCAGGCTTTGGAGAAGTGTTTTCCACAGTTTTACCTTATTTTGTACATTTAACCAGAAGTCTGATTTATAGATGTGCAGTCTGTGTCTCTAACGTATCTATAATCTCTTACATCAGTGTTTTTCAACCTTGGGGTCGCCTGAAATGTCTAGTAATTGATAAAAAAAAAAAATTACTGATAAAAATATTTTAACTAATCATCATTCTTTTTGAAATTATGATTAAAAACACCACACACACAATCTTAAACAACTGTATTCTGTCTTTCACTTTCTCCAATATAAATCGAGTTTAAATAAAATGCAGCATATAGAAATATCTGAGCTGGCGCATCTTGATTGACGGCCGTAATCACGTGACTGCACATGGCTGCGGGGTCGCCAGGAATTTGGAATGTCAAATTGGGGCCACGACGAGCCAAAAAACGTTGGAAACCACTGCCTTACATGCTTAGAAATGATGACAAATTTATCATAGAACAAGGCAAAAACATGTTGTTTTTGTTTTAAATCACACCCAGAACAGCTCTGTGCTGCTCCTCTGTCTGTCACTCAGCAGAGGAGACTGTGGCTGCAAGAGAGAAAACCCTGATGCTCGCGTAAACACTCATCAACTCAAAGTCTCTAGTTTTCTTTGGAAAATAAATCCTACTGTAAGTGGGGTCTGAAAGAGTCAAGTAGAGCTCTGGTAGCTGATGTCAGGGTTTTCCAGGACAACTCGAGCTTTTCTAGGACATTTGACTTTTTTTTTTCTTCTTTTTTTTCACATCTTCCATGTGTTTTCCATGACTGGAAACTTGGTGAACCATTTTCCAGGTTTTCCAGGACGTGTGGGAACGTAACAACTCCTCAACCTTTAAGAGTATTTCATGTTTTAGGGATGGACAATGATTTTCAAATAATCAAATAGTCATTCAATGAAAAAAAGAAAAAGAAAAAGCAATTGTTTGAGACTATCATCTTGGAGCCAAGTTGATGCTCACTATGTTTACAGGTAGAATAAACAACAGCCAGACTTCCTCTATCTAGTCCTTTGTTGATAAAACCAACGGGAGCTTCAGACGACCTGTTAACCTACTGAGACGGTCAACTCCACTCGTGCAAGACTTTGTATCACAGCTCCGTTTACAAACATGTCGTCTTTCTTGAAGTGAACAAACTCCTCTGTGTTTGTTTGAAGCCATGTGACCTTGTCTGTGAAGAAAATGCGGTTTTGCGGGATGTATAAACAGCCTCAAGTCCGTCCGCTCCCATTACTACATTACAGGAGACATTAAAAAGAAAATCTCTTTTAGACCTAAAATATTAGTAAACTAGAGCCCCAGGTTGAATTTGTCTGGAATTGTCCTTTAACACGAAGCTAGAGATAACAGTCTTCTGCTTCCACCTGTTCTAGATCATGGTGGTTAAAGTTAACTGATGCTGCTGATGTTGTGACTCTGTGTTGTGTAACAGTTGCATCATTTCACTTCAGAGGGAAACAGGAGCAGAAACTGCTTCATCCGTCTCGTGTCCTCCAGTGATGTCGACGCTCGGCTCCTCAGGCCTCAGGACCACAACAGAAACATCCTCATCATCATCCTGCTGCTCTCGGTGGTTTCTGACTGTCTGAACAGCAGCAACGTGAGGAAAATGATTTAACTACAACGAGCCAGATAATAAGAAACGTTCACGTCAAATGAGGATAAGAGTTAAAACGTTACTGCTGCTGTTGTTTCTCCTTTTATCGTCTCTGCTCGTTGTTATTCATCTGTTTAACTTGTTCTCAGGTGAATCTTACGGAAGAGCATGAAGGCCAACAACAGAGATTTTTCTTTAAAGGGGACATATTATGCAAAACTCACTTTTTCATTGCTTTAGTATGTGTATTTGCGTATCCAGAGTGCCTCCTCACCCCTTAAACGTAAGTTTTGACAGCTATGTCAACATTTTGTAAACTGCCATAGTCTGAAAATGTGTTTCTTAACAAGCCGTTTTAATTTCACCCGGCTTTACATCATCATCACAAGCCGGGTGATGTGAACATTCAAGCCCTCGCTCCCATGGTTACCTCAGCTACCAGAGCGAAGCTTCTAAACCGACCGTTTAGAGCAGGGCTGTGAAACTGGTGTGTAGAGAACCCAATCTGCTCAATCTTTTGTTTTTTTCTGACCAAAGCATGTTACTAACATTACTTTCAGACATCAAGGTACCATGTCAAGAAGCAGAAATGAGCATAATATGTCCCCTTTAAAGAGTTAAAAGACAGATTATCTGATCTGAAATTCTGAATTTCTTTATCTTGGAAATTCAGACTTTTTATCTCAAATGATGTCTGACTTTTAACTCAATCTTTAAATAAGTAAAAATCTCTCCGTTTTGGCCCTAATGATCTTCCATAGAATCTGTTATGATCACAAACATCGTCATGGACCGAAGCAGCTGGTTATTTATGATTATTAAGAAACAGATTATTTAGTTGGGTTAAATTCCACCGGACTAAAACCGTGTCATGTCTGAAGGAGCATTACATCCACTTTTGTCTCATGAAGCGTTTAAACTGATGAACGGTTCATCTCAGAGAAAAACACTCAGTCAGTTTTACATCGTATTTAAACACCAGTGTTTCTCACCTCCGTCCTGCTCGGCTTTGATTTGAGCCTCCAGGTCCTCGGGGTCGACGTAGTGGTAGCTCTCGTCGTCGTCCGGCGGTTTACACTTCCCGCAGCAGAAACAGCAGCAGCAGCAGCAGCAGCAGCAGGTGAACAGCGTGCAGCACAGGACCAGGCCCTGAAGGACACACAACACAACACACAACCGTCTCAACACTGATGCCGGGGGGAAAAAAGGACATTACGTGACCTCTGAACGTTCAGATGCAGATTAATCCGTGTGAAACTCACCTTAAACCACCACTTGGACATGAGGAAGTAATATTTGACGCTTTCCTCTCCGAACTGCTCGGACACGTAGAGGCCCATGGAGCCGTACTCGTCGTAAATCTTCCTCTTGGTCTCATCGTTGAGGATCGAGTTGGCGTTGTTGATCTCCTTGAACTTCTCCGCTGCCTCCGGGTTGTCTGGGTTCTTGTCCGGGTGGTACTTCAGCGCTAGCTTCCTGATGGGAAACAGAAAATCAGACGAGTTAAAGAGGAAACATGATCAGGTTTGAGGACGGAACCTCATCTGTTTATCTGTATTATCAACAGCTTCTGTATGAACGCTTTATAGAGGCTTACATATACATCAAAGATACCCTAGGGCTGCACGATTATGGCCAAAATGATAATCACGATTATTTTTGTCGATATTGAAATCACGATTATTAATCACGATTATACATTATGTTAGATAAAACATGTTTTTATTGCACTTTCTATTTGAAACAAACAATAGGCTATGTGAACAAGGCTTGTAGTTCAAAATAAAACGTAAAATAAAAATAAATAATAGCCTAAAATAAAATTGACCCAAGACAAAGGGCTAGCAAAAAAATAAATGCCATTGCAGAGTGCAGAGGTGTCATTCTGTACAGTAGCGTACAGATACTTGTGTAAAAAACAAAAAAATAAATAATAAATCTGGTAGAAGTAGCTGCTGATTCAACTCCTTTACTCAAATAAAAGTAAGAAAGTACAGGCTCTGAAATGTAATTTCAAAGTAGGTTATAGGTAAAAATTAATTTTTGCCATCAATGATACACAGAGATGTGTGGGCAAGAGTCTGTCTAGCATGGACCAAAGCACAGCACGGGTGGTTCAGCAGCAATTTGGAACGAATTAAAAACATTTAATGAACAGACCAAGTGTTTTCACACAGGCAGCGTCCAGCAGGTCGGCCTAGCTCAACTGTGCTGCCACCAAAACGGCCATAGATCGCCGTTACCGGCCGTTATGATCACGGTCGGAACGTTTTATTTACACGACGTATGTAATTAACACCAAAACGGCCGCGTGGGGTGACGGGGTCTCGGTCCAGCTTTGAGACCACCCCGCAGCCCGACCTCGATCCGATCCAGAGCGAGACGGCGACAGTAGACAGCCTGAGGTGCTGACTGACCAGACACAGACACACGTCATGTCTACTGTCACCGTCTGCTGCCGACATCGTCTCACTCTCACTGCAGAGTGAGATCCATACAGTCTAGGAGTGAGACGTAACACCGGGCGCAGAAGGTGACACAGTACAGCAGCATTTGAAGGCGCAGACCGGCCGGGACACACACTCTGGACTGTAAACAACATGTAAAGGGAGGATGCGCTCGCTTGTTAGTTAGGCAGCTTCATGGAGCCCTGACCTCTCGTTCGCCCCCTGGTGGTTGGCGGACTATTGGTTGAGGAAGCGCTTGATTTGATATGCAGCACAGCCCGTTTTTTTACATGTTAATAATCGTGACGATCATCTTAATTTAATCGTGGCAGCCAAAATCGTGATCGTGATTAAAATTCGATTAATTGTGCAGCCCTACCTGCAAGGCAAGTTTCAAGAAATTGCTGAGAGATTATGTTAATAAATTAAATTAAAATGAGCAACTGCACTTACTATAAGGGACCGAGATATTAACAATTGATTTTTATTGGACTTTGTCATGAAAATGTTTGTAATTTCACTTGTTGGATCAGGTATCTGACATCTATTCTATGCGATTCGTCTTGTTTTTGTCATGAAAATGTTTTTTTAAATTGACTTGTTGGATCAGAAAACTGATAATCTATTATACTGTTTGTGATACGTCATGTTTTTTTTGTAATACTTTGCAGAATGCAGACCCCGGGAAGAGTAGCTACCACCTTAGTGGCAGCTAATGGGAATCCGAAGAATAAAAGAATAAACACAGGACATTAAGATGATGTGAAAAGGCCACTTAATACGATAAAACTAATCTGAAATGTGAATAAGTCATATACAGTATAAGGTTGTATAAAGTCAGGCAGGAAAGTTTAAAAGAAGTGCTGCAGTGATAAAAGATTAAAAAGATATTAACGTGTGTGATTTATTGATAAACTGCAGTAAATGATGTTTTCAGAGGAGATGAGACATCATGAGACACGTTGAGCTTCCTGCACCTGGTGAGAGTCGTATGAGGTCACCACCACTTCATCCTCCATATAATTATTATTCATAATAAATTTGTTGTTTCTTGAGTATCTGATTTGCTACTTTTCTTTGTCTCATGTGACTTCAGTCTGGATAATTTCATCTGTTTGGATCTGAAGGAACTGGGACGATCAATGTATGATTTTGCTTTAATGTTTTTGTTTTACAAATGTTGTTCTTCGACATGTTTGTTATTTACATATGAAGGAGCAAACTGAAATTGTGCCTTATTTTGTTTTACATGTTCAAAATAATAATTAAAACAAGTATAATTAGATAAAGACAATAATAATCAGAGGTTTATGAACATGTTCCTTCATGTGTGCTGCTCTCCACTGACCACACCATCAGCAGCAGGATTATTGAGGCCAAGGCTTTAGGAAACACCCACAGTATAATCATTAGAGAGTGAGCAGATTACCCAGCATGCCTCTGTCTGCACACACTGATCACACTAGTTGTGTTTCCATTAACCCCTAGAACAGCGGTACTCAATAGGCGGCCCGCGGGCCGCATCCGGCCCGCCGAACCTTCCAATCAGGCCCGCGACTGAGTTCTACTAGTTTACATATTACTGTATACTGTATTTTCGGGCTCCGTGCGCCTGTAAGTCAATGCGCTGGGACATAGAAACACGTGCGGAGCGTTTGTGTGTGCCTGTGAGGCGCTGCACTGGGATACAGGAACGCTGACGAACCCAAATCACCATGCGCGAGTGTTCGGGGAGCGGGCTGGACTGCAGGGTTTTCCCTGCCTGTCTGCAGAGACCGTGGGTGATTTTCACCGCCGTCTTGGTTCAACTGTGTGTGCATCATGCATGGGGGGCCGTTCAGATGAAGCGTCTTTTGCGCGCGCTCAAACCCATTCAATGTAGCCGCGAGTCATGCACGCTCACAACTCAAAAGCCGTAGCCGCGCGCATTTGATGAGACGCAATTGTTTTTTCGTGCACGTCAGCGGTGCACAGCTGCACGACCTGCTTCTCCCCCGCTGTTGTGTCCCGGTCCCATCGGCCTATGTCTCCTACTGTTTCCCTCTGAACTCTGCCTCGTTTGAAAGGTGAAGGAAGCCCATGTGTGGAAAGACGTCGCCTCCGAGATGTAGAATGTGTGTTATAGAAGAGAAACACATTTCAGGACCAATGACTTGTATCCTCAGAACAGAGTCAGACGTCCTGTGATGGTCAGCCTCCTTTCATATTTAAGCTGAAAATCACAGGGCATGTCTGAGGATACAAGTCAGCAGTGTAAAGCTCCAGCATGATATGTAAATGATGATATGACAATGTCAAGATTTTTCATTTTATATCATACAAAACACCATGAAGTGTATAAATAAAAATGATGTGCTTACAAGTAAAATAAAAAATATTTAAATTATTAGACGAAAAAGGTGAATTTAATTTCAATCTAGGCCTATTTGAATGTGCGGCCCCCAAGGTGTCTGTTAAGAAAAATTCTGGCCCTTCGAAAAATGTATTTGAGTACCCCTGCCCTAGAAATATGCAAAACCTAAATATCGCAATAAAGACCAGGTAATGGAAACATCTACGTTTCAATAACCCTCTCAAATATCGCCAAAACATTTTTACACTCTCGTGAGGTTTTTGTTTTTCAGACCTGTCGATATCAAAGTGCATCGCAAAAGTGTCATGGAAATGAAAACGGCATTTACACGACGCTCCAGGTCTGATCAGATCTGATCCTGTTGGTCATTTTTTCCGTTTCCCATTACTCTCCCTCTCCACCGTCTGTTTTGAATCGTCACTTCACCACAGTTGCTAAATCACTAAACGCAAAATGTTTTGAACGTCCATCTTCCTTAAAAATTAGTCCCACATGTCAAAGTATGGGATGAAGAGTACACACCGTTTCCAACCAACTGGGTTATTTTAATAAAACTAAGGCGTGTGAGGTTCAGTCTGATGACTCAGACGGTGTCACACAGTAACATGAATGTGTGAATAACCAAACAATAGTAGGGCCCTAAAATCCTTTTTATTTTTTCCCAAATTCCGTTTACTCTTATGTTACTTCCAAAAAGAGTGTATTTTTAATATTAATGACTAAAAAACAAATTCAGGGTTTATACAGGAATCTTGAAGTTAATTTTAATACCTTTTTAAGACTTTTTCAAGACCTTCTCAATATTTTTTAACACCTCACCGCCACTTCAAGCTGTAATCATTAACGTCAGTGACACTTTTAACTGAACAGTTTTAGTTTGTGTTAAAGACTATAGACCACTATGATACAACAGAATTCAAAAAAGGCTGGGATAATAAATCAAAGGCAAAGTTTATCAAAAAAAGCATTGCTCAACCCTCAAAAAAACCAAAACAACAATCTTCTTTTCTTTTTCATGAACTGGTTCATCTTTGTTTTTTAATAAAACAAATAAATTCACACACTTCCGCAATGTTTTTTACAACTCAAACTCTTGGACAGCTAATTCAGAAAAAATACCTTCAATATTTAAGACTTTATAAAGTCGTGAAAAGACTTTTTAATACTTTTTAAGGGTCTTAATTTTCCCAAAATTGATTTATCACTTTTTAATACTTTTCAAGACCCCGCGGATACCCTGAAATTAAACAGAAAAAGTCACCAGTCTCACAGCGAGAACAACAGCCACGTTATCTCTTACATTGCAAAGCAGATGTTTTCAAAACTTTGTTCTATCGCAGCAGGTGGCATACCTCCACTGTCTCAAGGCCCTGCTACCGATCAAAACTGGACAAAGCCTGCTCACACAACTCCTCTGCAAAACCGCACTGATGGTTAACAGTGTTTCCCTGAGCGTTTTTGTCTTGGGGGGGTTGGATGAGTCTGTTCCGGTGTAATTAATCAGTTCAGTCCAATAATGTAAGACAGGAAACGAAGGAGCAGCATTAAGTTCAGGAAGTAGTGGAGCTGTGCATAGAGCCCATTGGCCAATCATAGGGCCCTACAATAGTTCCTTCTGTTACAGTGGCGAGACTTTACAAGGCTTTAGGAGAATTACGGCTCATTCGCAAAGCACCTTTCAATGGAAACACCTGCAAATAGCAAATGTACTCTCAAAGCTTTAGAAATATCGCTTTTATTTTGGGAAACCCAGTCTGTAACGGAGAATAAATAACTCACCTGTAGGCTTTCTTGATGTCCTCGGCCGACGCTCCTTTCTCCAGCCCTAACACCTTGTACACGCTCTCCCCGGCCGTGGACATCTTCCTCTGGGGGCGGGCGGCGTTGGGGTCAGCCATGGCTCACCTCTGCTCAGGAGAAAAGTAAAAGAGAGAAAAAAAAAACAACAACCGTATGAGGCGAATTATAAAAAACGTCACAAGGCTTTTACAGAGATGATATGTTGCAAGAGAAGCAGATTACAACATTGTTTAGTGAAGGAGCAGCTGCAGGAGTTTATTACAGCGAGTCACAGCTCAGAGTTTAGACTCAGACTGAGATGAACTCGAGCTTCAGGCCACGACGTCGCACATGAAAGGAGACGACAACAGCACAGCAATTAACTCAGACGGGAACAAACAGAATCTGAGGTGATGAAAGTACAGAAACACAAAGTAACTACTGTCAGTAGTGACAGAGACATTATTATTATTATTTCACAGACTGATTGAGAGTGATTCATAAATTGATGAATCAATAATGTGTTTCCTGAAGCTGCTGCTGATTGAAACGACTGAAATTAAAACCTGAGTTCAGTTTAATTGTTCTTCTATTCAAACACAGAGGGACGTCTCAGCATCTCCATCCTCCTCCTGTTAACACACACAGGGATTAACATGTTAAGTCCCATATAAACCAATTGTGCTGCAGTGGTAGATATAGAGAGGGGGGTGGGGGTAGATGGAGGGGGTGGGTGGTGGTGGTGGGGGGGTTAATCAGCCTCTGAACCGACTGAACTGAGCATCATTAACAAGATTTAATCATCACTTCAGAGCTTTACCGTCTGTGCCAACACCGATGCTGCAGTTTCACTTTTATTCTGGCTTCAGTCTCCGGCCCAACGATGCTTCAACATGTGGACTGGAGGAGCCCGGGATCGAACCCTCGACCTCCTGACCCACAGCTGATGCTGACGCACACACACACACACATTCACAGTGACCTATTAACCTGCTGTCAGTGTCCATGTCTCTGGACTGGAGGAGGAAGCAGGAGTGAACATGTGAACTCCACACGCCTGGGAATCAAACCTTTGTGCTGTGATCGAACAGAGCTGACCGCTTCACCACTGCGCCGCCTGTAAAACAGAGTAACTAAAGTGGTTTCTGTTTCACATCGTTGTAAAGAAGCAAAGCATCTTTGGACTGTTGCCATGATAACGAGGCATTTCCTCTGACCGTTTCATCAGCCAACTCATTAATTACTAATTGGGCCTTTTAAGGTTCAGAAAAAAACCTCTGATAACACCTGTCATCTACACTTCTGACACATTGTTGATATGATATCCAACTTTATTTAAATCTGAACTCTCCAACTCTGGTCTCTCCTCCTCCGTGCCTCTAACCCTCCTCTCCTCCATGTGCATTTGTTTTCAACAACGAAGCTGGTGAGAAATCAATCCATGGAGCGGTGGATAACGTTATTTATCATCTACCATGTTACCATGTGTATATCTGTGTAGTCTTATCTGTCATAAACAAGAGATTACAGGTTACGGGGCACGTTATGTTTGTGAGACAAGAGCTGGGACACCGGGCGGAGGCTCTGATCTTACAAGGTTGGTTTTTTAGGCAAGAGACGCTAGGTGGAAGGCAGAGAGCCTCCATTCTCCCTGGAACTAGTTACTAGTCACTGATTTAACCAGAACTAAGACTCTGGAGCTGGAGCTAAGGGACAAATCCTGCATCGTTCCTCTTTAAACATCCGCTAGATACAGAGCGACATCATCCTTCACATCTGTCATGTTGAAACACGTCTGCTCTCTGGGTTCATCACACCTCTCACTGTCACATTCAACAGAGCCGACGCCGCTTCACTGTTTGTAACGACGACACGTTTCCCACAGAGAGCGAGTTCAGAGAACGAGTCGTCAGCAGCAGCAGCATCACCTGGGGAGAGGTGAGTCACTTCCTGTAGCAGCTCAACACCTGACTCACAGCTGAGCAGGAAATACAAATAAACAACAATAAACAAATGAAAAAGCTCCGTTATTTCCATTATTACAACTATGAAACAGATTTAGAGGCGATGCATTCAAGTAACGTTCAATAACCTGGAAAGAGGTGCTCACATTTACAATATACAAAGAGGATTTCTATTAAACCGTGGCTACTGTACACACACACACACACACACACACACACACACAGAGTGAGCCACACACACACACACACACACACACATAATGCTGTCCGGGTCGTTGACTAAAGAAGATTACATTTTGCTGATCTCACAGATTACCCGTCCAAGTCCATGTCAGGGAGAGCCAGCGTCCTGGTCAGAGTCTGGCTGCTACACACACACACACACGCAACCACTCACAACCACACACACACACAACCACACACACGTCGTATCCCCACCACTGTGTGGAAAACAGTAGGTGCAGGATGTGCTGGCAAAGTGAGCAAACACAGTGGAAACTACAGTGTACAGACTGTCAGTGAACTCAGCATGTGTAACTCTCATCATCTGAAAAATAAAAATAAATAAAATAAACTAACACTAAAAATCCAATAAATAAATAAACTCAAGTCCAAACCACAGAGATGTTGTTGCTGCAGTCCGACGTGTTCGCTGCCATATGGAAGGTAATTTCTCTGGATTTTTTTTTTTTTAACTTTACACACGAGCAGATTTACAAAGGATTAAAAACTGGACGACTTTTGCAGTTATTACAGATAACACGGTGACCCCCGGCTGCTGCTGCTGCTGGAGCTGGAGCTGTGTGACATGAATGGAGGGTTTTGTTACGGCAGCTCAGCATATTGACGTTATTACGACAGAGAAGAACAATCTGAACATTTTGGGGCTTTTGTGGTTGTTTTTGAGATGAATGAGTCTGAGTCTGCAGCAGCTGGACGACGACGTGTTCAGGGACGGAGCTACGGTTCGTTCGCCTCATTGATGAATTTGTTTATTATTCTCCCGAATAAATCGATTAAGGCGAGTGTGTGGAAGGAATGACGACCGGCGGCGGCGTGTAAAAAAAAAAAGAAGAGGAGAACATCTGTGTGAGAAGACAAAGAGAGACTGAACTGTTCCTCAAACTCATGACATGATGTTTAGGAAACACAGAGCCATCGCTGCAGGTTCAAGCCCGAAAAACACACTTCAGCTTCTCTACCGGTTGTTATGGACGAGATTAAAGCTGGAACTGTTGATGGAGGTCGACTCAACATCTTGGAGTCACAGTTCATGAAATCCTTCGACCGATCTTTAAATGCAGCCATTGCACTGTTGCACTGTTGACTTCTGGAGTGGGTCATTAATGTAACTGCTTTTCGCTCAATTTAATGTAAACATGAATATTTTTCGTTGATACACCAGGTTGGAGAGTTTCATCTTTGTACAATCTGCAGCATTAGTTTTGTGGAAATCTCTTTCATAACCAAGCAAATTGATATTAAAACTGAAATATCTCTTAAAGGGATAGTTGAACGTTTTGGCAAATTGGCCCATTGCCATAATCCCTATAGTCTTAGCAGTAGGTTTGTTACCTTTAAAGTGCAACAGCGGAGCAGAGCTACGCTACGGAGGCTCATGGAATTTCTTTCTCATCAAACTCATCAAATGCACAATCCAACAACTCCAAAACGCTCTGGTGGACAAGTTGTGACCTGCACATTCACCACGCTATGAGATAATAACAGAACGTTACCACACAGAGTTGTTTTAGAGGGAAATTCATGCAAAACCGCTAGTTCCTGTTGGGGCAGTTTTTCAGCAAGCAGTCTCTGCATTTGCCTCAAAAACCACAATCGATCTTCAGATAATTCGCCCTACAAGTGGATGGAAACCCACCCACTGTCACACACGAACAACTTCACTTTGTTAAACACAAACTTTTTTTTCAATCTGCCCCAATCAGATCCAGCTCCTGAGGCTGAGGCCCAGACACCGGAGCTGATAACCAACATTTACCGACAACTTTTTGTGCTTTAAAACATTTTTTTCTTTCACTACTAACAAAAGAAAATCCCCTGAATCAAACTGTGTGTGTGTGTGTGTGTGTGTGTGTGTGTGTGTTGCAGCGCAAGAGAAAGCTGCTTTATTTCTATTGTCCATCATCCGATTAGTGAAGAGCTTCTGCTGGGAGAATAAAAATTAAGCTTCACACTGCTAACCTGCGTTTATAACTGGAGCAGATGGTGAGGGAAACTGACACCACATTGTTTCATTCACATTAGAGCCATTTAGAAAGATTCAGGTCCAATCAAACAATTCATAGACAATTAATTAGCAATCTGGATAGTTAAATAATTTTTTATTCATTAAGTTAGTTTCTTTTTCCTGAGCAAAACTGTAAAAAAAAAAAAAAAAAAAACAGTGTAAAATGTTTATCAATCTGATATCGATTTCATAAAATCCTTAGATCGATCTTTTAATGTACCGGTACGTAATTTCCTGTTTCCTCCTGTTTTTTTAGATCTGCGCGATCGCGATTGTCACCCACAACTGTACTGAAGAGTTTCACCACTTCCTTCTGTAGCGGGTCATGTTTAATAAATGTGCATTAATGTAACTGCTTTTTGGTCAATTCTTTATGTAAACATTGATATTTTTTGATAATGCACCAGGTTAGAGAGTACAACGGAGTATTAGGGCAGTGGTTCCCATCCATTCAAATTATGTCCGCCACAAATAGATTTTTCTGCTTTTGGCTCGACCATCGCAACATAGTTCTGTTCATTCATCCCCGCATAGCGCATTGTCATTCACACACACAGACAAGCGTGCATGCATGACAGTAGTCGTGCGTGGTAAAACAAGGAGATACTTAATCTTTTGGCACATGAGCACCACATTGTCACCCGTACCAGGACTTTGGAAAGAATATGCATCTATTCTGCAGGAAGAACGAGGCGGACTTGGAGGAAATAGCTGCTTTTTTCCTCAGAAATGCCACTTCATTCTCAAAATATGATGACTTTATTCTTGTAACTAATATTCTCGAAGTCTGTGAACATTTTTTTTCTCAATGTGACCCTAATACTCCATCGAAAGAGAGTTACATCTTTCTTAGTTCTGTGAAAATCTCTTTCATATACGAGCAAGAATTGGTATTAAAACTGAAATCTCTCTAAATGAATCAATATGGAATCAAATGGGGACCTTTGTAAATCAGAATCATATTGAATCAGTGAACCAGTAGCGGTACCCAGCCCTTCTAAACCGGCCGTCGTTTGACTTGGAGACGCCACAGGCCCAGATGGCGTTTCTGCCCGAGCCAAGTCAACGCTTCATGGCGTCCTCCAGTCACAGGAGGAGAAGGCAGCTCCAGCAAAGCACAGAAAAAATAAAAAAGACAGGCCGGCCTCGGAGATTTAACAGTCAAACTACAGCGAACGTCCGAGGTCTGCAGAGCTCAGAGCGCCGCCCACTGAACCAATCGATGGAGCGTCGACAAGAAGCCAGAGCTGTCGGGTTAATTAGCTAAATGCAAGTCGTGTCGTTACGGTGTCGACTTTAAAAAGCTGCTCCGTTTATACAAATCAAACGTGTTTATCAAGCAGAGCCTTGGTATGAAAATTAACTGTACAACACGTGTGCCACGCCACACAGACACAGAGGAGTCTGTTGATTTCATCTCCAAATATTTGACTGAGAGCGCTGGAGCTCTGGACTTCATCAGGTCTTCAGCCACGACGTGTCCTCACGCTGCAGCCGAGAGACAAAGAGACAAAGACTGGGAGAAGAAAGGCCTCGATACCTCTCATGTTGTTTCTCAGTATGATTGATTGGGTTTGTCATAATTCTTCACTGCTATATAAACATTTTTTCGGTTTTGTATAATGAAATATAATCATGCGCCTCCTCTCTCAAAGTCACACGGCAGCTCGCTTGATCACACGTGACCCAGATGTGACGACTGATGTGTCAAACAAACACAGAGAAACCAACCTGAGTGAACAGCAGCTCTCGTCTCACCTACAATCACCCACCAACCTCATCAAAATAACCATTAAAATTAAATAAAGCAACAACTATATAACGATATAACTTAAATCAAACCAGTTTCTGTTGGCATAAAAATAAATGAATGAACATAGAGAAAAAGATTTGATTTATTACTCAGGTCCATATTTAGACGTTCAACAATTATCATTTTTAAAAAGCCATTATTATTAGTATCCAAGAAGATAAAAGAGCATTGATTCCTGTCACTCAACTACTTCTTCCTCTTCTTTTTTTTATGGCTTATGAAAAAAAACACAAATGAAGAAACTCGTTGGAGGACTGAGGGCAACAACTCCCATTAAAACTCTCTCCCAGTGAGGATAGAAACTCTTCAGATAGTCTGCAACACCGTCGCTCTTAAAATAGCTCTTTATTGTTAAAAATAACGGCGGCTTTCTGAGCGCTGACATGTTCACCGTGTGATCACAACAGTCAAAGACAAGCGATGAAAAAAGGTCCAAGTGAAAAAAAAAAAAGGAGTTTAACAACACGAGTCAAACAAGATGAACAGAGATCTGAAAAGATACCGTTGGTTTCAGTCTTAACTCTAAAATGCCTCAAAAAAAAAAAACGATTAGCCTACTATTTTCACCGTCAGCTCATCTGCTGATTATCTTTGTGATTAATCAATGAGTTGAAAACAGCCAGTCCTTCACAGTTTTCCAGACATAATCTGAGCTCAAAGACTTTTAAGTTTACTGAAATAAAAACCTGACAAAGAAGTAAAAATGTAACACTGAAGAAGCTGAACCTCTGACTTCATCTATGATGGACAAGGCAGATTTACACGCTGCTAAAACTCTGATTATTTTATACTAATACTGGAGGCTGGAGCTGTGAGAATACAGATAATTGTCTTTTCAGGTGAACGTCACTAAATAATTTGTCTTTCACTAACTGAAGAGAGAAAAAGATGGAGGTGAACATCAATCTCATGTCTTTAAAACCTAAAAATATTCAGTTTATGATATAAAATGTAGATAAAAGCAGAAAAATACTCCACTCTGAGAATTTAGAGCCAGCAACTCTTAACCGTTTGTTAAAATATTCTCCGATTCATTTCTATCAATTGATTAATCTGCAATTTGATCGAACTCGAGACTAATTTCAAACCATCAGTGTCTGCTGACGACACGTGACAGAGTCTTTGTATGAAGTTTATCTTAGTCATTCGTTATTTCCATAAACCAAACAGTCACTTTGATAATCCAGGAGATAATCATCAGCAGGTTAATATGTAAAACAAACATTAGATATCGGTATCAATGAGGTGCACAAATAAAAAGAGAAACGCCTGCTGGCTGTGGTTTGTGTGTAGTTTGACTAGAATCTAAACCTTATCACCGACACACAGGTGGATTTATTGCAGCTCTGGTGTGTTTGACTGATAAGACGAGTTACAAAGGCTATTTGTTCTGTATTAACCACTTTTACTGGAATATCCTAATTACATTATGCCCTGATTACACTTCAAAAAGTTGTGTCTCTGTGGCCTCATTGTATCTTGTGGATATTTTACCTCTGCTTGCATCAGGCTCCCTCGATAGTCAGTGTATGGTTTATTATTATTATATCATAAACCGTAGTAAATGATGTGGCGTGAACACATCCTCCATCATTTTCCAACAGTTTCCTTTTATATTGATTAATTGCACAATAACCGATTATTAACCAATTGTCAACTATTTTGATAGTCGAATAGTCGGTTTGGGTAGTTTTTATAAGAAAAAAAAGTCTAAATTCTCTCATTTCAGCTTCTTAAATGTGAATATTTCTGGTTTCTTTGTTCCTTTATGACAATAAACTGAGTATCTCTTTGGTTTGTGGACAAAACAAGACATTTGAGGACGTCAGAAACACTGATTGACATTTTTCAACATTTTATTGACCAAACTACTAATCGATTAATCGTTTAAATAATGGACAGATTTATCCATTACGAAAATAATTGTTAGTTGCAGCCCTTATGTGAAATATGTGAGTGGTCACAGTTGTTGTTGTTGTTGGGAGGGAGGCACATGCACATGACTTATTTCAGGACACAAAGCCTCGATTTTTATAATTAGGTCACTGGATCAGGCGTGAATGAACACACACACACACGAGCTTGATGCAGACATGAGGTTCAGCTTGTCACAGTCTGACTGTTTCACCTTAAAACCCTTTGTCTCCGTAGTAAGCAGACAAAATGATAATTTCACAGACAGGACAGGTGAGTGGATCAGTGTGATGTGACGTGACATCACATGACATCACTGACTCTACATTGCTCCGGAGAAAGAGGCTGATGTTGTGGGGACGACTGGCCGCGCTGCTGGAGGAGGAACGCCGCGTGATAGTCGTCTGTTTGTCCTTGTGGAGCTCTAATCCTTTGCTAATCTCCCTGCACATGAGAACTAGTTACTGTTTGTAATATATATCCGTTTATTGATTTGAGTAGACTTCAGTGTTTTAAAAACTACTTCAGCAATTCAAGTAATTTCCATCCATTTCATACAAAATCAACCTTCTACTTACAAAGGCTCAATTGTTTTTTAAATCTAAACTTACCTATTGCTTTAGCTATGTTAGCACTGGTTGATCAATATTCTTTACCGTCACTTTAGCTGCAGATTTCAACTCTTCAACTGTTACACATGCAAGATTTCCCTCTCTATCTCTACTTTTTTTAGTCTTTTAAAAGGTTTTCATCGGCCTTTTCAAAATTGCTTCAGCCGTTTCTTCGGTTCATTCAGCATTGTTTCAGCAAGGGGCGTTCAGCTGCTTTCAGCATCCACATGCATTTTCTTCAGTAAATGCTCTTTCTGGTTACTTTCTATCTTACACCCTGCCACTCATAAAATAAATGATTATTTTAAAAAGTAGCATTTTCACAACCTTACTGTTTCTCTTTGTTCTGCCTGAAGTTAAATCTTCTTGTTAAAAGAATGCAAACATAAATCAATTGAAGAAAAAAAGATGACCACAAGGAAAGAGGTTGTTTAAATACTACCTCTTGGTCATGGGTGTCTTGTTTGTTTTCTGTTGTTGTTTTGTGCTCTTTTTTGTTTCTTTTTCCTGTATATATATATAAGCTCGTAATACATTGTGAAGTGAAATGAAATGTCTCTCTGTGGGTTTTCTAAATCAAAGCGAGTCACTCTGGCCCAGGTGTTGACAGACAGACAGACAGACAGGTGTAAGCTAGCTGTTGCCTGAGATAACCCTCCAGGTGAAACAAGTGTCACCTCCTCTGGTCAAAAACTGTGTCATTTAAAAATCAACATTTATTTGAAAATACACGTGTGAACCGGCTGTGGCCCGTTATGTGGAGCAGCTAACAGCCAGCTAGCTGTAGCTATGGAGACGGACAGGCGCCAAAAGTCCCATTGAGAAATCGGCTAATTTAGCGAATTAGCACTATCAATACCGAATAAATTGATCAATATTTTGTTCTAACGATTTTAAAACGTTAATATGATAATAATAAACAATTCGGCGTAGAGTGAACACGCAGTTATGTCGCGTTTATTTCAGCTAATGTCCATTGAAAATCCTACATCAACGGTCGTTCCCAACGGCTCGTGGCCCCCCCTTCTAAAAAATGTAAAATATTACCGTTAAAAAACAACAACATTACATAGCATGCTTTGTACTTGTGTCTTAATTGTGATAAAAAGATGAACAATTTTCACTATTTTGAGACTTTATTTCACAGCGACGTAATGCCGTTTTTGATGTGAAAGTCCAGTGAAGTCCAGTGACCGTTAAACGGCCGTTTTTTTGAATGGAGTCTGGTGGACGTCGTCGTCACCGTGACAGTTTTAAGCTAACGTGCTAATTTAGAAAACTGCTGTGAAAATGTCTTCTTACCTTGTGCAAACTGAACGCTGTGAGTCTCGTTGTGGTGTTAGCTGGATCATAGAGGCATCCGGTTCGACGTCTTAACTCCCGGTTGTAGTCTCCAGAACACGGCGGAATGATATATATATAAACATATATACAGTATATATATATGTGTGTATGTAAGTGTGTGTAACTGTGTATGTTATCAGCCCGGCCGGTGATGACAGAGAGAGGAGCGGTCGGCTCTGCTGTCCGACTGGGCTGGGCTACGCGGGGCTACGCGGGGCTAGCGCTGCGCTGCCAGAGGTGACTGCCTGGTTCCTCCTTCCAGGAAACGGGAGGGATCATGGTGCTTTCAAGGTTTCATCCGGGAAAAAAAAAAATCCTACTTTCATCCAAAATTAGCTAATCCACAAAATCAGATGTGTGTGTTTTTTTTTGTTGTTGTTTTGTTTTTCTTTTTCAGCTACAAATTTGTCATTTAATTTGATTTGATTTGATTTGATTGAAGTTTTTTATTTTATTTTATTTTATTTTTTTATATATGTTTATTGATTTTCAATGAAGAGAAAAAGGAAAAAAGGAAATAGCCTACATATGAAATGAAGAGAAAAATAAGTAGAGGAAAAAGAGAAGAGAGAAAAAAAGAAAGAACACAGCACATCAAGCACAATGATATTTCATGGTCATAAAATCAGAATCAGAATCAGATTTATTTGCCAAGTACGTACAGACATACAAGGAATTTAACTCCGGTTTATGCGCTCACTTGTAGCTACACACATAAGAAAGACAGCAACAAGAACTGGGCAATGACATAATACAACAGAGAACACGTCCAAGTACAAACATAGATAAGTAAAGTGAGTAAGTAAAATGAGTAGGCTACTATAGATAGAATATAAAAGTAGAAAAATAAATAATAGTAAAATAAATAGGTCAGTAGACATATACATCATCATACTCTTGTTTGCACTGCGAGGTTTTGTACAATAGCCAGTGTCTATGGGTTCACAATTCACATTTTTAAGGTAATTCAGTACAGGGTCCCATGTTTTATCAAACGTATCCCCTCTATCTTCATTGTAGAATCTCAGTCTCTCCAGATGTAAAGTATTTGACAATTCTCCCAACCATAAATTATAAGTAGCCTATAGGCACAGAGTCCATTTTCCACCACACTCGTAAAATCAGCTTTTTAGCAATCACCATCCTAAATTGAACTGCTCTTCTTTCAAATTTATTAACAGAAGAAAGGACACTTGTGGCCCCTAGAATGGTGACCAGAGGGTTGGGTGCCAGATTTTTACCAAAAGCCTTAGAAAAACACTCAAAAATACATTTCCTGATTGAAGTTTATTTCGAATATACATATACTTAAAAAAAGAAAAAGAAAAAAAAGACAATAAGACAAAACATTTAACATGAGATATAGACATTCATATTCGAAAAGGAGTGAGAAGAAGTAAAACTTATAAACTCCCACCCCCTCTCCTTATATAATGAATACTATCTAAACCTAATCTAATGTTACAAAAGATGATATAAGTTACATATACCTAACACAGAATCTATACATACATGTACCTACACAACACATATCCACCTATCCATACACACATAATAAATACCCACGTACACATGCACATTCTTACATACATGTCCACACACATCTCCATGCATACAAACACATAATTAACTCATATCCTGCAGCTAATTAACTCTGAGGAGAGAAAAAAAAAAATCTGAATTAAATCACAGTTTTGACACTATTCAACCAAAGACTGTAAATATCAGCACTTGCCCTGACATACCATACACACACACCCTCACACTTTTGATATAGTTTGCATTTCTGGTTACATCATTAGTATCGTTTTAATTGTATTCATATTAGCTACTCTTATTTATGTATTTCTCTCTCTTTTTTTTCTTTTTTTTTTGATGTTTATGTCAGAAAAATACAAATAAATACCTGTTACCTTGTTGCAGTTACATGGATAAGAGAAACATCTTCTTGTGTGCATTTATCAGTATGTGCCCATTCTTTTCTTTTCTTTTTTTCCCCTTTACAAACAGCAACAAAAACAGCAAAAAATAAATGTAGTCCAGCAACAATTTACAAAGCAAGCCAGACCTACAACACAAAACATAAACCCACAAAACAAAACAAAACAAAACAAAACACCCTAGGAAGTCTACATACTATAGGGGAGACTGGGGACAGTTGCAACACTTTTTACATTTTTCTCAGTTACTCTGAGACTATTTGGACTAGGCTCACCAAACTTTTATAGATTAAACATACATTTGTCAGCTAATTAGTCATACCATTTAAAGATGGTTACATACGGCACATCAATCACAATATTCATTTGAATGGAAGAATCCAGACGTTGCAACTGACCCCAAACGTGGGGACGGTTGCAACACGGATCAGGGACGGTTGCAACATATTAAATATACATTAAATTTCACTAATTAACTTTTGATTTTTGTCTCAATAAGCATAGTATTCCTAAAATATGCACTGTCTTACAATAATACTATAGTATTATTTAGTTATTTAGTAATATTTATCAGAGAACAGTTGGAGTTTTGTTTTGCGTGGAACATAGGCCGTGAGTCAATGTGCAGAGGTTAACAGTGGTAATGAAACTCAATAGCTCAGTGTGAGACAAGAAGAATGGAACTATTTGCAATACAAGAAACTTTTATAAACATGTACTCTACTTTTGGATGATTTATTCACTGTATGACATCAAATAAATGTACTTTTCTCAAAATTTTCAAAGGAAAATATATGTGGCTACGTCTGTCCCATAGAATAAGATACAACTACAAATTGCATATTTCATTATAGGAAGTTATCTGGAGAATTATTTTGAAATCTTAGTCTCTCATGGTTTAATATAATTGGCTGTTTTGTTCATCATGAGGGGGAAAAAAATAGATATATTGTGCCTATTTTAAGCTAAAAATGTTTCATTTTATACATTTGCATTTGCATAGTGCTTCCATATTCAAATGGCAGTTGTTGCAACCGTCCCCACCCTGTCAGCCATGACAAAACATCATGTACTAGCTAGACACAATGACACTGACACATGCTAACCATGTCATTTGATAGTCAACAAAACAGTGATTCAAACTAGGTATGTTTGGATTAATTCATACAAAAGGTCAGGACAGTCTGACAAAAATACAGCTCTTTCATACCCTTAAAACAACTTTGTCTCAGTACAAGCAGGAGCAGATGCTGAATATGTCTTTTCTATTATTGGTGGGTAGAGGGTCTAACTGTGAATGTGCAGTGTGAGTGTCATCACTCTAGCATGTTTCTGATTGGAGAAATAAGGCTTGTTGCAACCGTCCCTTACTGTACCTGCATCTAATAAAACATAGGTAGGTGGTGACATCCTTACATATCCAGCAATTATGTATTTCTCTTATCTATTTTACTTATATGCCCAGTCTAGGAGCAACCAGGATACATGTCACTGCATGTTGCTCTGTGACTTCACTTGTGTATGTGACAAATAGAATAAACAGAAACATGTATTATTTCCATACATGTTACACAATAACATGTAAATGCAAAGAGCTAAGAACATAAAGTGAGTGCAGTCAGATCATTTCTAATATTGAGTTGTCGACTTTGTAGACTCTGGTGCCGTCTGGTCCGTAAACGTCTCAGCAGCTGGGATGTGCCACACAGGAGCCCAGATTTATGATATTATTTATGTAATACAATCATCACCTCATCACACTATCGCCCCTGTATTAATAACTTTGCTGAGTCATTCATGCCCCCTGTGATTTAGATGCAATTTAGAGTTTTCACACTGTCCTTGAATGCAGCACTTTATAATAATAATCCCATCATTAATACTTTGCCATCACATGGTTTGATCAATGAGGCTTTTCCGTACTGTTTAAAACATGTTATTTATACTATCTACTTCCAGTATTCAAAATATTAGTTCAAATATAAAAATATCTAAAATAAAAATACTATTTTATACTAATACTATAAAAATAATGATGGATATTAAGGACAATACACTACAGCAAATAAGAAAAGGGTTCTTTTATTATTTATTTCTGCACATAATACATTCAGTCATCAACAAAAACATTGCTGACATCAGTTTTTATTTTTTAAAAAAGAAAAGAAACAAACAAAACAAAAAAAAACTACAGCAGAACAAATCTGACAGTGATAACAATTGTTCCTAAACAATGACAAAACAGCTTAGAGAACATTTGTTTGTATCCAGGTTCAGTGAATGTAACAACTCCAAGAAAAAAAAAAAAACACAAAACAAATAAACCAAAAGAGGAAATAATGAATAAATTAAATTATTGAGCGTTATTTCAAAAAAAAAAAGAAAAAAAAAGTGAATGAGCATTTCAGATTTAACTGGCGCATCTTTTCTAAACTTTACGGCTTTGGTTTAGCGGCACAGGAAACGGATCGACCAATCACAGGCATTTATACATACTCTCACGTGCTCAAGCTCAGCCAATCACTGCGCCCGGAGTTAGAGCCAGACAAACACACACACACAGAGGAGACAGACAGTGAGCGGGACAGAGCAGTGAGAAATCACAGTGTTTGTTGTGTTGGTTGTGTTTTATGCAGCAGACAGTGAAGGCACCGCGTCAACACAGACTTTATACTCATGAAAAAGGGAAATAAAGAGAAGTTAAAGCTGTTCACTTTGTGTTTCACAACATGGAGGAAAAAAAAAAAAAAAGAGGTGAACTCAGGCTACACTTTATTTGTCTAGAATGAAGCAGTTTTGAAGGTGCACAGTTGTTTTTCTTATTAAAGCCCTTGTTTTCCTTCAAGTGAGGAAAGAACATTCAGTTATTATTATTATTATTATTACTATTTCTAGAGTACATTATTTGTAATCTCTTGTTTTACCCGTGGAATAAAGCAACTGCTATAAACAAAGTTTTACTCATTTTACCTTTCTAACTGGTCCCTTTGAAGTTTAACCCACAGACAACATTTATTTCACCAACAGAAAACACCTGATACCATCAATAACACGACTCCAACGTCCACGACAACGACGACGCTGCTCCCGGCGACGTCGTCTGATGAACAAACACCATCGGAAACAAGACAAAACAAAACAAAACAAAACCAAAAAACAAATTCTGGTCCTAAAGAGTAGTTGGTCAAGAAGCAGCAACTTAAAATAAAACAGTAACAAAGCGGTCAGTGGTCTGTGTATCTGGAGAAGAGCAGCAACAGGTTTTACAGCAGAATACAGCAGAGACTCAGTTTCACGTCTCCCATGTTTATTAAAATCAGCCGACACCTCCCTTTTAAAAAGGACCGAGCTGTGGATTGCTTTTTGCTTTGCTTTTCAGGAGAGGACTTGAAGGCACCGTGCCCCAACACTCATCATCACTACTGTAACTACTCACAACACTTTAACCATTTGTATTGCACACACACACAGACACACACTGACACACACGTGGGGGGGGCAGTTGTGTGGATTTATCTGCCCAGTACGGTGGCCAGCAGGGCCATTCTGATGTACATGCCGTTCTCCGCCTGACGGAAATACGCCGCTCTGGGGTCCGTGTCCACCTCCATGCTACGAGGAAGAGAGAAAAACACACAGGAGATGGTGAGATACAGATGGAAATAATACAGATGGCAGTTCAATAACAACACATCTGAAGAAAAAATACATTGTTTTCAGTTATTTTTCAGCAACAAAAGCCAAAAATCTCTCTATTCCATCTTCTCAAACTGATGCTTTTCTCCTTTATTCCTGTAAACTCAGTAGCTGTGAACTCTGGACGGTCGGTCTGACAAAAAACCAACAGTTTCATTCAGAGTCATTAGTGTGTTTATATCTGGAGGGAAACTTGTGATCCGGCAGATTACATTTGTTACCGTCACTGTGTCTTTGAACCTACCACATTATTACAACCCCATGACTATTACTTTCTGTTTATATCCTAAGTAAATATATCAGTTTGTCATTCTCTGTTGCTGTTTTGTCCTCAATGTGATACAACTCTCTAATTTAAATCATAAGTTAACTTGTGCTCTGGAACTCATCATGGATATGTTTTACCAATCTGACATTTCATAAACCAAAATATTTGAGTAACTAAGTGACAGATTAGTTGTTAGTGGATTTTGTTGGTTTTCCAGACACAAGTTAAAAAAAACAAAAAACCCTCAGATTGTTTTGTCTACTTGTTTCTAAAATAGGTCGAACACTGAACAGCTACGATTCCTGAACAATGAGACAAACCGTCTGCTGCAGCTATTTAAACCTTTTCTGTCTGGTGCGTTCAAGTGCTCAGGAGGAGGTCGGAGAAATGGCTTCATTTAAAGGGATAGTTCAACATTTTAGCAAATTGGCCCATTGCCATAATCGCTATAGTCATAGCAGTAGGTTTGTTACCTTTAATTGTCGGTGTAAGCTATTTTTAGAACGGAGGAGCGGAGCGGCAGGCTGCTCAGGGCTATGCTATGGAGGCTAAGGGAATTTCTTGGTTTTCCTCATCAAACTCATCAAATACACAACCCAACAACTCCAAAAAGGCTGTCGTGGACAAGTTGTGACCTGCACATTCACCACGCTATGAGATAATAACAGAACGTTACGAGACGGAGCTGTTTTAGAGGTAAATTCATGCAAAACCGCTGATGCGCGTTGCGTTCAGGGACACTTTTTCAGCAAGCAGTCTCTGTATTTACCCTGTATTTACCTCGAAAACGGCTCAGTTTCGTAACGTTCCATTATTATCTCATAGTGTGGTGATTGTGCAGGTCACAACTTGTCCACGAAAGCGTTTTGGAGTTGTTGGGTTGTGTATTTGATGAGTTTGATGAGGGAAACCAAAAAATTCCTTTAGCCTCTGTAGCGTAGCTCTGAGCAGCCTGCCGCTCTGCTCCTCCGTTCTAAAAATAGCTTACACCGACAAATAAAGGTAACGAACCTACTGTTATGATTATAGCGATTATGGCAATGGGCCAATTTGCCAAAATGTTGAACTATCCCTTTAACTAAATGTAATGGACAGAAACCGCCTGAATCTGAGTGCCGAGTGAGTGAGTGAGTGTTAGTTACCTGATCTCGTTGACTCTGGGCAGCGGATGCATCACCACCATCTTCTTCTTGGCCACAGTCATGATGTGAGGAGTGAGGATGAACTGACCGAAACACTGAGGAGGAGAAACAAACAAAAACACAACAGGTTAACAACAAAAGCTTTGGAAACATTTGGGAAAAAAAACTTCACAATATGCGATTTATTAGTAAATTTAAGAAAAGAGATCTTTGGATTAAATAAAACCAGTGGACTTACGGCCTTGTACTCCTCCTCTGTTGCGAACCTCTCCTTCTGGATCCTGGTCATGTAGAGGACGTCGGTCTCGGGCAGAGCTTCTTCGATGCTCTCAAACTCCTCCTGCAGACGGGGAAAAACACACACACACACACACACACCTGTGAGTCTCGGGTATGAGCTGATAATGAAGAAGTGTCGCATCTGTCCAGGTCAAAGGCGTCTCTAGGCAACTGGATCAAGTCAACTGGACCAAGGCCTCGTCCACACGAAAACAGAGCTTCACCCAAAACCAAAACGGCCTTTTTCTTGTTCGTTTTGAAAGAAAATTCTGAATGCTGTCATGCACACTGGAGTATGTATGACAGCATTTTCCTGTGTGTGGCGCTGTAACACTGCCACACATTAAAGGACAATTCCAGGCGAATTCAACTCGGGGGTGTATTTTCATATCAATTTAGGTCTAAAAGAATGAATCTGAAGATTTTCTGTTTAATCGCTCCTGTTTTGCGGTAGTTGCGTCTGTCCCCGCATCGCCACGGCAGCAATGAATGGGAGTGGATGTAAGTTCCGCTGTTTAGGCTGTTTCCAGCCCTCAAAGCCGCAATTATTTTCCACAGACAGCATCAGATGGCGACTCAAACATGCACCGAGAAGTTTATTTACTTCAAGCAAGCCGACATGTTTGTAAAACTAGATCTAATTCAAAGTCTCCCGGAGTCTCGCGCGAGCC
This sequence comes from Trachurus japonicus, assembly GCF_045865225.1. Lineage (NCBI taxonomy): Eukaryota > Metazoa > Chordata > Actinopteri > Carangiformes > Carangidae > Trachurus > Trachurus japonicus. The sequence continues at coordinate 6,742,909 of NC_140930.1, read as the reverse complement.
CGAAGTTGCAGTGCTGGTGTGTTCAGGCGCAGTAGGAGCTACCGCTTGTGTCATAAACACAGGAATATCAACTCTTTACTTGCTTGAAGTGTACATTTTTTTCCACAGACAGCGTCAGGTGGCTACTCAAAGATGCGCCGAGATGTTTTTTTTACTTGAAGCAAGTAAAGAGTTGATATTCCTGTGTTTATGACACAAACGGGAGCTTTTCCCACTGCTCCTGAACACACCGAGCACGGCAACTGGGTCTCGCGCGAGACTCCGGGAGACTTTGAATTAGATCTAGTTTTACAAACATGTCGGCTTGCTTGAAGTAAATAAACTTCTCGGTGCATGTTTGAGTAGCCATCTGACGCTGTCTGTGGAAAAAAATTGCGGCTTTGAGGGCTGGAAACAGCCTAAACAGCGGAACTTACATCCACTCCCATTCATTGCTGCCGTGGCGATGCGGGGACAGACGCAACTACCGCAAAACAGGAGCGATTAAACTGAAAATCTTCAGATTCATTCTTTTAGACCTAAAATGATATGAAAATACACCCCGAGTTGAATTCGCCTGGAATTGTCCTTTAACACACATAAAAAAAAGAAAGACAGAAAGCTCCGCTGCTTTGTTCAAACTTCAAACATTATAAGTGGATTAAATGTCACTGGGCGTCGTGTCAGTGTGAATATGATGATCGATGATGATTTAACGGACGAGATTCAGTCGCAGTGTCGGCTGCTGCTGTTGTATCCATAGACTGTAACGTCCAGCCGTGAATGGTGAGAGCGGCGGGGGGTATGACATCATCGTTTTACAAAAGATCCATTTTGGGTGTCTACATGAAAACGCTGGGGTGGCGTTTTCAGATTTTCCCGCTCTGGAACTCGTTTCCAACACAAAATCAAAACATTTTCACCCCCCGAAAACGCTGCATGCGTCTGTACGAAACGATAAAAATGTGGACGGGCTCTTGTTGTGTCACATGACGTTGGCTGCGTCTGATATTGATGTATTGAACTGTTTTGGTAAAAAGAAGAAAGGACAATTATTGTGAAGGATCCTCACAGTGTTGTTTTTGGCAGGCATTTTAGATTTAGTCTTAGTCTTTTTGACGAAAATACTTATTAGTTTTAGTCAATTTTAGTCATTTCTATATGTGATAGTTTTAGTCTAGTTTTAGTCGACGAAAACTCAACAAGGTTTTCGTCTAGTTTTAGTCAGTTTCAGTAAAAAAAAAAAAAAAAAGTCTTTCAACAAATTAATTCAATAAAGGAATGGTTTTACACATAATGTTTCCACCCAATGGCTTATGGTCTAAGGATTATGCATTACCCTACACACAGATAAAGTGGCAACAGCAGCCTGGTGCATTCAGTTTTTTTTCTGCTGGATTATATTTAAAATGCGTCCATATAGCTTCTGGTCGAGTGACGGCAGGTGTGTTGAGCAGAATGTGCGCTGCATGCCAGGTGGTGGACGTGACCACACAAGGATGAGATGCAGCAGCGTTGCAGATACTTGTTGATTTTTAATTGACAGGTTATACGCACAATAAGCAGAAATGTCATGCATTTGAACGTCTGACCACCCGTCAGCTGATCACTGCCTGCTGCTCTCTGCCGCTCTGATCACAAGCACCGGGCGCACCGCGGCTCGTCTCAGCAGTGTTGTTCTGTTGTTGACGGAGCCGTTGCTAAATCATGTGAAGCTTAGAGTAATGACAATCCATAATATGGAATTTAGAGGCGATCACAGCCCGACCACTAACATTTACATCCGTTCTCGTCTCGTCAACGAAAACTCACACACGTCTTGTCATGTTTTCGTCATCAGAGAGCCATGTTTATCTCGTCACCGTCTCGTTATCGTCATGAAAAAAAGGTGCGTCAACGAAAATATTTCGTCATCGTCATCGTTTAACGAAAACAACACTGGATCCTCAGCGTCCTCACCTGTTTGATTCCCTTGGAGGCCACGTAGTTGATGATGTCTGGCGGCATGTGGAGGTTTTTGGGCGCCACGTAGCGCAGCGTGATGCGGTACTGGGTCAGCAGCTTGGCGAGGGAGTGAACGGTGCGGCCGTGCTTCAGATCTCCGACCATCGTTATCTGACACAAACAAACACACACACAGAGGAACCAGAGTTAGAAAGGTCGAGACTCCCGAGGGTCAAAGGTCAGGGTGTGGACGTTCGGTCTCACCGTCATGCCGTTGACCGTCCCCAGCTCCTCTCTGATGGTGAAGACGTCCAGCAGCGCCTGGGTGGGATGCTCGCCCACTCCGTCTCCGGCGTTGATCACAGGCTTACGGCAGTGACGGGACGCCGACTGAACGCCACCGAGAAACACATTCGTTTATTTTATAAGCAGCTCTCTGACATTTGAGCAGCTCTTCATCTGTAAATCTCCATAGCTATCAGACACAAAACTCTTCCAGTCTCCACACTGCCTTCTTTAGAACTGCTCTTGGGCAATTTTCAATTTGTTATCAAGGTCCACGTCTCTGGAATCAGCTACCTGACTATCTGAAAAAAAATATTCATTTAACATCATTTAAAGTTCCTCATCAGTCAAACCATGTACCATCAAACATAAGACATTTATTGTCATGTTTTTCTTTTTTTTCTCTATCTCTCTTCTTTTTCTCATCATTTCATTCATTATTATTGTTTTGTATTATTCATTCATGTATGTATTTTTCCTTACTTCCTTATATTTACTGTTTAATCACTTACTTTTCTACTTATTTTTCATTATTGTTTAATTATTCCCTATGTTCTTGTTTTTAAACCTGTAATAAATTTGGTTTTTGAATATGTGGGTGAGGTTTTTATATAAGCCCTTTTGGGTTTCATACCTCCCCTTTGCACATCCCAGTCATGATGTGCAGTTTTAAATGATATGTTTGTGATAAATAAATAAATAAATAATCTCACCTCGACGGCTCCGGGTTGCGGGTGTCTCAGCACCAGGACGTCGGCGTAGCCGCTCATGGTCTGGACCGAGTCGGACAGAGACTCTCCTTTCTGAGCGGACGAGGTGGCTTCACTGAAGTGGACGACCGAGCCGCCCAGACGCTGCATGGCGGCGGCGAAGGAGCTGCTGGTGCGAGTGCTGACCTCGTAGAACATGGACGCCATCACTTTACCCTGGACGGGAAGAAAGAAGTTGAGCTGCTGTGTTTACAGGAGCAGAATCCCAACACTAAATTACACTATTGAGCATATTAATAGTTTTATACCTGTGACATGTAAAAACTGTGCATCTTTGGTATTTTCCCTGTAGTTCATAACCTCAGCAAGGCAAACAAGTCTATGATGACTTTTTGCATGTTACAAGATAAACCTACCATCGCCAAATCTTGGAAATCCACCGCCACCCTGGCATGTTTACCTTATTGAAGATGAGCATTACTCTGATGGTTCTGTTTTGCACCTGTGTTATTTGTTGTATTGTGATAATTTTCTCTGAAAATGATTAAAGCAGAAGTAAGCGGAATGTTTGTGTTAATATAAGTCTTAAATAGTTATATCTTCCAACGGCAATAACTTCTATAGAGTGTTTGGTCTGAAACACGGGTCTGTCAGTCACTCTGCTCTGAGCCGAGGAGAAAACTTTCCTTGTATCCTACAACCTTTATCCAATGAGGAGAGAGAACGGCATAAAGGGGCGGTCCTCTCTGTGTGTGCAGCCAAGGGATGCGCGTGAATGTGGTGACGTAGGGACGAGGGCGGGGACTGCTAACTCCATCGGCTGACAGGAAGTTAGCCAAAACCACCGGATGGATCGCTTACTTCTGCTTTAAACACACTTGTTGGGAAAAAAAAAAAGTACCTGAACACCAAACGATAAGACGACGAGCAGCTTTTACCTTGAGGATGTCCAGGCCTCGGTCCTTCTGAACCATCAGGCGCAGGTTGTGTGCGATGTTGAAAAGGTGTGAGATCTGAAACAACGAGAAAAACACACAAACTGAAAAACTTCATATCAGACAATGTGTTGTGTTTTTTTTTTTTCTTCCTCTTTCGCAACTCCTGTATGATGGTGTTGTGTGTGTTGTCTTTGTGCTCGCTGTGCACCTGCTCTTTGCTGAACTGCCTGACGGACAGGATGTGCTGGCCGATGAGCGGGTGCAGGAACGGAGACGTCTGGAAGTGGGGCACGGGCATCGGACCGGGTCCCGACTGAGGCGACATGAGCCGGGACAGAGGCGGAGGGTGGGCGTAACCGTCTCCAGCGGCGATGGGCGGGAGGGTGACCATCTCTGCAGGAGGCACAACGACAGCGTTATCGGTTATTTCTATGAGCTGAATATGAAAAACATTACATCGTTCTCCTTTCTGATGAGAAAAGCCTGAGAAGTTGAATCTTTTAATTTCATACGGAAAATATTATGAGGATTCAGGAATTGAAAATCGAAATCTGCCACTACATCCAAATGATATGTACACAGATTACATGTATAAATTATTAAAAACCTCTATATGATTATTATCATCATTTGAAACGATATCCCCCATCTTTCTTTTCATTTCAATCATGTAAATAGATGTATATATGTATAAAATTTGTTACTTTGATGTGTACAAAAAAAAAAAACAACAACATAAAAATGGAAAAAATTTAAAGGACAATTCCAGGCAAATGGTTTCATTTTTTTGGACCTAAAATATTAGGAAACCAGAGCCCCAGGTTGAATTTGACTGGAATTGTCCCTTAAAATTACGGATGTCCCGTTGCATCGTGGGAGTTGTAGTACCTGGTGGCAGTCCGGGGTCAGAAGCGCGGTGGGTGCGGGGCTGCAGGTACACTCTGTCTCCGCGGCGAGGGCTCGGTGCGCGGGTCCGGACGGTGCCGTCGCGAGGAGGAGTCGGCCGAGTCGGTTCTGGAGTCTGGAGGACAGGACGACCAGTTAAAAACACACAACGCTGGGAGAAACACAAATACACACTTTGGTGAAACATTAAAAATAAAATAATAAAGTACCAGAGGAGTTTCTTTAGGCTCTGGAGCAACTGGAGCAACTGGAACAGTCGGCCATGTTTTCACATCTTCACCGTAACCTGGAGGAATCAACACCTGAAAGACAAACACAGCTTTGGTTCAGACCCTTCCTCCAATGATTTAGGTAAATAAAAAATCTGAGTGTCAGTGTTGAAACTGTTATAGATAATCATGAGAAATATTAATTTAGATGATGTGTCAGAGGAAAACTAAGTATAGCTGAAATGTTTCAGGTGTTTTTGTTGTGTTTGCGTTGAAGAGGGCTGACATCCTTTATTTTGAAATTACCACTTTAATTTTGAAATTCTCTGTTCGCTGCACTGTTCCGGAGAGTGAGAGGAAAACGTGGGACGTGAAGACGCACATGTGACGTAGTCGAGCTAAAACAGTGAAGTTAAGACCAGAGATGATTTCACTTGTGTTGTTCGTGCCTCGAGGGAATTCAACTAAGGAATGTGGATGTTAATGAAACTGATCTCTAGTCAGTTTACTTTATTGTATATGACCGACGACCAGTTTAGATGAATCTGTTTAAAATGAGGGACACCAGATATAACCCAAGAGAAATATTTGTTATTTGATGAACCAATGTAAAAAATCATTATGTATCTGTGAAACCAACTGTCCTGAAAATATTAAATTCTGCAGCACACGAGCCAGCTGCTCTTTATTTTGTTGTGAAGCGAGTTCACAGATACAATTAATCTGAAATTTTTGTGCTTTATTCTAATGTATTTTTTGTGATGAGTATCATTTTGTAAAGTTAAAGGGGGTAGATGTAAATAAGCTTAGCGTCGACCTATATCCTGTCAGTGCCTTGAAATGTTCCAAAATAAAACTCATTCATTCTGATGTTAATCAATTAAAATTCAATTTGTCCATAGAGAGAAAATATATATGAAAATAAAAATGAATGACAGAAATTATGAGGAATCTCTGGTAATAAAATAACGCTAATTTTACATTGTGTGTGTGTGTGTAGAAGTGTGTGTTGCTGACCTGTCCGTCGATGTACGCCACTTCTCCTCGGAGAACCACACGGCGAACTTTACCCTTCACCTTCAGCCCCTGGAACGGCGTCCACTTGGACTTGGTGAACTGCATGGCCCGAGGAATCACCCACTCCTGCTCCAAGTCCACCTGGCGCGCGCACACACACACACACACACAAAGACACACACACACACACAGTCAGTAAACAACATTCAGTCAACAACAAAATCACAGACCGCGTCCTGTCCAGTAACTCTGTGTGTCTGACTTTACAGGGTATATACAGGAATCTTGAAGTCAATTTTAATACCTTTTTAAGACTTTTTCAAGACCTTCTCAATATTTTTCAACACCTCACCGCCACTTCAAGCTGTAACCATTTACATCAGTGACACTTTTAACTTAACAGTTTTAGTTTGTGATAAAGACTATAGACCAATATGATACAACAGAATTCAAAATAGGCTGGGATAATAAATCAAAGGCAAATTTGATCAAAAAACAAAAACAAAAAAACATTGCTCCACTCTCAAAAAACAAAAACAACAATCTTCTTTTCTTTTTTTATGCACCGGTTCATCTTTGTTTTTTAATAAAATGAATAAATTCACACACACTTTCACAATGTTATTTAGGACTCAAACTCTTGGACAATATTAAAAAGACAAATAAATCTGATTGACAAGAGCTGTGACACTGTTTACGCAGAGAAGGTGGTAAACTTTTCAAGTAAAGGCGTGGACTGTTCGTCCACCTCAAGGTGCAACTGTCCGTCTTTACAGCTTGAGCACTTGGTGTGGAAGTTAGTATGCATTCAGAAAAAATACCTTCAAAATTTAAGACTTTATAAAGTCGTGAAAAGACTTAATACTTTTTAAGGGTCTTAATTTTCCCAAAATTGATTTATCGCCTTTTAATACTTTTCAAGACCCCGCGGATACCCTGCTTTACCTCCACGTAGGTGTTTTCCTGGACGGGCAGGTTGAAGATCTTGCGCGGGTTGTCATAGAGACGTCTGATGATGTCATCCAGGGTCAGACGCCCGTCGCTGACGGCGGTGAGCAGCAGCGGCAGCATCGTCTCCAGGCCGGGGTAACCGGGGGGAGGGTTCTCAGCGTTCTTCTCCTCCACGGAGTGAGGAGCTGAAAACACACAAACACCACGACGTGAACTCTTCTGAAAAACATTGTTTTTTCATGCACTGATCAATTTTGAGATTTTGGGCTATTTTTCTTCCTTAACATGTATTCTTTCAGAAAAGTCGAAAGAAATTTTGTTTTTTTTTATTTTACTTCATTTTGTCTCTTTTGTCTGTAAATTTCTCCTAAATTCACCAAAAGTTAGTCTGACCCATGTCATGCCAGGTGTCATTGTAAAGCTCTCTCTCTCCTGAACAATGATGTAGGCTCCAAAAATTGTCATTTCCTCCGTATCGGCAACAAATCGTAAAAGTTCGATTTACATTAACAAACTATGGAATTTTACAGTACAAGTCTTTAAAGGCCGTTTTCTCAAAATGAGTTTTTCCTCAGACTCTGAGCTTCAGCAGCACTTAGAGACACCAAACCTTCCAGTTTGATCCCTTTCTATATTCTGAAGGTTTTTACAGAGGGGATTGTTGATATATTATTCAAAGCCTGATTTATACAACATTTTATTCCTAAAAACAGGGCAAAATTGGATTTTTTTTAGGGCTGGTGACAGTATTTTCTCATTTACAGAGTGATAAAAAGAGATATCAACAATCCCCTCTGTAAAAACTTCTGACTGTAATATGTCAACAAAATGAAACAAGAATTTTGAAAGGGGCTTTATCCATTGTTCAGATTTCGGTTCTGGGAATGTATGCAAATTAGCGCATATTTAACTAGATATTGCCTCATTTACATATTTAAACATAAAATTTGACAAAACTTGTAATACAAAAAATATTTGTCTTAATGTGAGCGATAAACTTGGGAAGTTTCATGGTGATATCTGTTAAAATTTTGTGTCCCTTCTTAAGGTGGAAACAGACCAGACGCACAGAGACAGAACGACTCCCTGTGGTTGGAGCGATTAGAGACACAGCGAGCGCCGACTCACCGTGGTCGGTGGCGAAGCAGTCGATGATGTCCATGTTTTCCCAGAGCGCCTCCATGTCCTCGCGGGTCCCCAGCATGGGACGCACCTGCGCGCGTCCGTCTCCGATGTCGGGGACGTTGTCCTCGCACAGGAAGAGGTGATGAGGCGCCACCTCACACGTGACCTGGATCCCCTTCTGCTTGGCAGCGCGGATGATCAGGATCTGGAAGGAGAGACGAGACAAAGACGTTTTGTGTCAATATTCAGGAGCTGCATGTGCACAAAATGTTTGAATGATAAAACTTAAGTTTAAGAATAAATTATACATCTAACAGTAAGTTTTCAACTCCACAATTTGGTTTAAGAGTTGTAAGATCATTTCTAAATCCAGGTTAAAAACATTTCCAGGGTTGCTACACATTTGAAATTTCTCCAGACCTTAATTTTCGGGACTTCTCTGTAAAAACATTCAAATAATTTGTGACATTTGAGTCATAAGATGTTTATCATGTAAATAAATTAGGCAATTAATCGTTTGTTTTCAATATTCTGTATTTGTATGCTATTATGTCACTGTAGCTTGGTACAATAGCGCATACAGAATAATTCTAGTTTTTATTTTTTTCCTTCTGTACTTTCTTTTATTCTTTTTTCCTGCTTTTAATTGTGTGTTTAATGTTTCTTTAATTTGGGTTTTATTCTAATTTTTAAAAAATTGTATGTTTTTATGTTCTCCCGCCCTCCGATTTCCAGTTCTTACTGTTAAATGTTTGGTTTTCATGTAAAGCTCATCGAGTTGCCTCTTGGTATGAACTTCGCTGTATAAATAAAGCTGCCTTGCCTTACAAAGAGTAAAATAACAGCCGTTTACCTCCTCCTTCTTGGCCACGTGGCAGATGTGCACGGGGCGCTGGTAGAGCTGAGCCACCATCAGGATGGCGGCGACCGTCTGCTTCTCGGCGTGGGCGACGATGGGCATCTGCTTGGGCCACTTCTCAAAGTGCTTCACAGAGAGAAACAGACGGGTTCACAGAGTTAGTTTCAGTTCAGTCGACCGGGCTCGGACGAGGTTTCACAGTCACTCAGAGGCTCCACCCACCTCCATCCACAGAGACACGTTGTCCATCTTCAGGGTGGAGTAGGTGTCGTTCAGGTACATCTTCAGACCGGCGGCCTGCGCGGCGATGGTCGGCAGCACGGCGGCGTTGTCCGAGGCCGCGCCCACGTACAGGGCGTAGTCGCACCTGCAGCCGGCTTTGGCCAGCTGAGACGACGAGAGACACAAGAAACGTTTTATTTCACAGCTCGACTTGTATCTCATGTGTTTTCATTTTTCATTTCATTTTGATTTATTTCATTCATGGTATACATACTACACATGGTTGCACATATTTACATAATGTACACATAGTCACCATGAATGAAAAGGAGCAGGATGAAGAAAAACTTATAGTACCTGCCCCTCTCTATTGTTATAATTACATTGGCTTACTATCAACACCAATATTATACTCTATTTCAAAAAATTAAAGATGATGAAACATAATAAAAACAAGAAAACAAACAAGCAAAATAGCAGTGGACACCACTCGTCTATCTATCTTTTCTTTTACCCCCTTCTTTTTCTCCTTCTTCTCCTTTTTTGTAGGCGCTTATCTTTTCTTTTCTAAACATTTTCTTTAACTGAGACATATACTTATACAACTTTTCAGTTCTTGCTTTGTGAATGCCATAGTTTTACACCTGCAACAGAAATACACATGTGTTTTAACAATACAGAAAAGGCGTGGACGTCACCTTCTGCACCAGCGCCAGCGTGCCGGGGTCGGTGATGGCCGGCGACGTGTTGGGCATCGCACACACCATGGTGACGCCTCCCGCCAGCGCAGCCGCCGTGCCGGAGGAGAAGTCCTCCTTGTGAGTGGCGCCAGGCTCCCGCAGGTGGACGTGCACGTCGATCAGACCTGGAAAACAAACACAACAAAAGTTCATTCACTGACACAAAATGTTGGATTTGAAACTGTTTTTTTTGTTTTTTTAAATCATTCCCTGTATATAAGCTACAAAAAATGTGCAAAATTTCACTTTTTTTTTATTTTTCTAAATAGTTGAGCTTTATTTTGAAAGACTATCACTGCAGCTTTTCATCAACATTTTATTATTTTGTTGCTCAGTCTAATTATCTCCTGCCTCTCCTTTTTTATTTTTACTTTTTACTCCCAACAAATTCAGCCTCCCCTCAAAATGCCTGCTCAATTCCACCCCGTCCTTTATTTTGTTTTAGGCCTGTGCATCTTCCCCTCAAATTAGATTTGAACTGCTAACGCTTCTTATGTTAAATATTCAAATTTTTTATGTTTTTTTTTTATTTGAGCTCATCATATCCACCTATACCAGCTTATTATTACGTTCTGCGTCCACTAAAGGGCATTCCAACCAAATCTGTTATGTAACATTTGCAACACACTTAAGTTTCACTAACTCAATATAAAACTTTAAGGGAAATTGATTTATTGCACCACTACTTAGAATATTTCACAGTTAATTTTGTTGTTGTGTGCGACGTAGAGCTGCCGCTTCAAATAGATTGTTTTATCAAAATGTTTACTACCCCGAACATCGTCCGTCGTTGCAGAAGGAACACGTTGGAATGTCAGTTTCCATCTTCGAATGTTCTCATTTTTTAAATAATTTAAATTCTGTTTGAGTAGCTAAGTTTGTTGTGATGGCCCTATTTTGTTTGTTTGTTCTGTAATTGCTCGTTGTCCTGTACTGTTCTGAACGTGTCTAACTGTCCTGTAATGTGTGAATACATTTTCAATAAAAAAACAACAAAAAACAACAAAGTTATGACGGAAGGTCAGTCGTCCTCTCGCCATCAGAGAGAACAGACCAACACGCTGATGGACGGACGGTGTTTGTTTCACAGTGACTCACCCGGGAGGCGGACCAGCGTCTGCGAGGCCATGCTGTCGATGTGAGTCTTCACCGGCGGCGTCCGGCCGATCTGACTCAGAGCCTGAAACACAGCAGAGCGGTTTTACCGGCACTGACCTCCGACTGACGGCGCCCAGTGTTTGTTTAATCTTGGCGGCCGACTCCACTCTTTTTTTTTTGTGATCAAATGTTTATTTAACAAGAATACAAGTTACAACCAAGAAACATGACTCATTAATGATAGAGACAGTACAAAAATTGACTGTAACAACTAAATCAAAAAAATAATAATAGTGATAGTGTAACCTTGCACTTCAATAAGGTGCAAGAAAAACCAAAACAAATGTGCATAAAAATTATAAAAAAATAAGTAAAAAATAGAAAAAAAAGAGAAAAAAAGGAAAAGGAAAATGGGCACCACCCCCCACCCCCCACCCCAACAGCACACTCACAGTGGTACGCTCTCTAGCACCCTATGGAGTATAGATCTGACGTGACACACGCGCACACAAACCCATTCAGGAAAAACAAGGTTAGAGTCTCATTGAGCTTATCTTATAAGTTCTTTCAGTGCGTCAGCTGCTGCACGCCAGTTGTTTATGGAAGCCTCACTAGCGCCATTAATTCTAGCAGTTGACAGTTCTAGATAAATTACATCTAGGAAAGTAAGTGCCCAGTGTCTGATGGTGAGAGAATGGGGAGGTTTCCATCTTAAGGCTATCAACTTCTTGGCAGCTGTTAAGCCAGCTAGTACAGTGCGCTTTTTAAGTTCAGTAATATTAACTTGTGACAGATCAATTAGGCGGCCGACTCCACTCTTAAGAGGATTACAACAACAACAACAACAACAACGATGAGACGGAGACGGAGACGACTCACCTGCACAAAGAGCTTGGTGCACTTGATGTCGATGATGAGCGGGACGGAGTAGTCGATGGCCATGCGGCGGGTCCTGTAACCCTTGGTGACGAAGGAGGAGAGGCGCCGGCCGCCGCTGTTCCTCATGGAGAGGTTGATGACCAGGTCGAAGTGGTTCTCCTCCAGGTAGTTCATGATGCTGCGCTGCTTCTCCTTGGTGGGACACTCGCTGTCCTCCTCCTCGAACGGCCAGTCCACCGCCATCACCTGGAGACAGCAGCGGTCAGAGGTCAGAGGTCAGAGGAGCGTTTATGATGCTTCATGATGAGTTCTCTTCATGTTTTTGTTTTGTTTAATGACTGGTCGACATGAAACAGAGTCAGTCTGGCTCTGTTGCTACAATTATCATCATCATGAGGAATTATTTCTACCGCTATTGACTATTATTACTTGTATTAGTAGCGACATTACATTATTAACCATTAATAAATCATTGCTCTCATTAATGCCACAACTATTATAACAATAGCAGCCCACCCTGAGTCTGGTTCTACCTCTTAAAGCTTTTATCTGCCAGTGTCAAACTGCTTTCTCTTGGTAGAAAACTACTGATCTCTGTAAATATCATCATAAAGAAGAAAAAAGTCGAGATCTGCTTCATTTGTAAAGAGCTGTATATTAGCACAGTAGCTCCACAGTATAATATTAATGCCGTTATCCATAAGTCAACAACAAGAACATTTGGTCAAAAATAAAATAGCTTATCATGTCTTTCTCAATCACCAGCCTCTCTCCCCTGATCCCACCCTCTCCTGCCTGTCTGCCCACAAGCACGCTCACCGAATGCGCGTCGCTTTGGGTAATGAGCGCACATGACGAACGTCTACAGTAAAAGTAATGTGTTTGAGAGTGCAAAAGATGATACATCTGAACGCCCCCCATGCGGCCCGTCTTCGCTTTAGACAGATAGGAAAACCCTGACATGTAGATATGTAATATATCCGATTCCTGATCGGGATGTAACGTCCGATTCCGATCGAGTCTGAAACCACGTGATCGACCCCGATTTCCGATCACGTGATCGGATCGGGACATCCCTAGACATTTATATATAATAATATCAACATGTTTTTGTCTAGTTCTCGTTTTTTCTTCCCTTGACAGCTTGTTGTCAACTTGTTTTCCCTTAAATTGAAAATACTAAATAAAAAGTATTCAAACAAGTAGTCGTCTTGCTTCACCTTGACTCCGTGCTCTGTGTAGAAGTCGGCCGTCCCCAGACTGGCGTACAGGTCGTAGCCCATCTTCTCCAGAGCCTGAACGGTCGGCAGCAGCTCGCTCTTGTTCTGCAAACGTAAAGTAAAGACAAAGTAAAGAAACAATCTGGTCGATTAATAAAGTTATATTCAGTGGGGGGAAGATGGACTGATGCACAATAAGGCTGCAGCAATAAAGAGAGAATCATCGGCATCAGACTCGCTATGCTTTTAATGTCAAATCATAATGACATCATTCATTTCACAGATGATTATCCCACTAGTTTCCCTACAGTTTGTCCGTCTGACTGTTTCTGACTGAGCGTCACCTTGTAGCTGCCGATGGAGAGCAGGATGTTCTTCTTGGGGATCTTGAAGCCGGTGGAGAGCATGGCTTTGAGGTAGGCTTCGTATCTGTTCTCTCCGAAGCACGCCACCTCTCCGGTGCTGGTCATCTCCACGCCGAGCACCACGTCGGCGCCGGCCAGACGGGAGAAGGAAAACTGAGGAACCTGCAGCACGAGCGGCGTGTGGTCAGTGACATGAAGTTTAACGATGATTTGTTTGTTATAACAGGGTTTATACAGGAAACTTTAAGTTAATTTTAATACCTTTTTAAGACTTTTTCAAGACCTTCTCAATATTTTTCAGTACCTCACCGCCACTTCAAGCTGTAACCATTTACATCAGTGACACTTTTAACTTAACAGTTCTAGTTTGTGATAAAGACTATAGACCACTATGATACAACAGAATTCAAAATAGGCTGGGATAATAAATCAAAGGCAAAGTTTATCAAAAAAACAAAACAAAAACATTGTTCCACTCTCAAAACACAAAAACAACAATCACGACAGTCATGAGATGTGCCTCAACTCATTTGATTTAGTCTCCAGGAGGGTTGTAGCCGATATCCGAGTACTCGCTCGACTTGGTATCCGAGTACCATTTCACTACTCGGACACTTTATGTACCGGTTCATCTTTGTTTTTTAATAAAACAAATAAATTCACACACTTTCACAATGTTTTTTAGGACTCAAACTCTTGGACAGCTAATTCAGAAAAAATACCTTCAAAATTTAAGACTTTATAAAGCCGTGAAAAGACTTTTTAATACTTTTTAAGGGTCTTAATTTTCCCAAAATTGATTTATCACCTTTTAATACTTTTCAAGACCCCGCGGATACCCTGTATAAATCGACCTAAAAAGTCACATTCGGCGCCGTTACCTTGACTCCCACGACGCCCTTTCCTCTCATCAGACCCACAGGCTCCACGTCCTCCTTCATGATGGCCTGCGTTGCCAGGGCAACAAGGTCCAAACCCAGGGTCTTGGACACGAAGGGGAAGGAGCGGGACACGCGCACGTTGCACTCGATGACCTTCAGCTGGTCGTCCTGCAGCAAGAACAACAACCACCACACACGTTTTCACCGTTAAAACGTTTTTTTTAAAACCACAAACCGGATTCAAGCGAACATGCGGAGCGACGGCGTCACCTTGGCGATGAGCTGCAGGTTGAAGGGTCCGGTGACCTGCAGCTCCAGGCCGATGGAGTGGACGATCATCTTGATCCTCTCCATGGTTTTCTGATTGAGATCCTGAGGAGGCGTCACCAGCGTGGCGTCGCCCGAGTGAACGCCGGCGTTCTCCACGTGTTCAGACACGGCGATGGCCACGACCTCCCCGTCTAACGCCACCGCGTCCACGTCGATCTCCTGGAGACATTACAAAAACACGACATACACATTTAAATCATTTGATGTTAGAGACTAAATGTTGAACTGTCTCTTTAATGGCTCTGTGTTTCTGTCTGGATTTTAATTTCTAACGCTTCTTATGTTAAATATTTGAATTTTATTCAAATTTACCAGCTTATTATTACGTCCCACATCCACTAAAGGGCATTCCAACCAAATCTGTTACCTCACATTTGCAACACTGCAAGTTTTACCAACTCAATATAAAACTGCAAGAAGGGAAATCAAAATATTCTAAGTAGAGGTGCTGCTGATCACAGTTGATCCATGATGATCCACGATGATCCACAAGTGGTCCGCAGATTGATCGATATTTAAATGGGAAAAAAGGTGCGTGTGTTTACTGTGTCGTGTGGGAACATGCTGCCGAATAAATGGGTTACTTAAAAAAATTCTGCTTGTATATTTGAAGCTGCAGCTCAACAATAACAAAATAGTTTGTTTTATCAACATGTTTACTCCCCCGAACAACGTCGATTTGAGTCATTGCAGAAGTCACACGTTCACGTCAGTTTCCAGCTTTGAATGTTCTCATTTTTAAAATAATTCAAATTCTGTTGAAACAGCGAAGTTCGTTACTGATTTACTGAATCTATTTGTTTCCAATTCACATGGTCCCGATTCAATTCAGTATTGATTCATTTATAAATATTTTGGTTTTAATACCAATTTGACTTTCTTATTTTGATTGACTCCCTATGTTCTTCCTGACCTTCCTGTCTGTTTGTTGTATTTTATATTAATTAGTTGGACTGGTCTGAGCCTCGGGGTCTCCATGTGGTTGGGTTGCACTCCACCTGGAGCACATTGCCCTGAGATCCGTTTAGATTGAAACGTTGACCTTCCAGTTAATACATATTTGGGGAGCATGTACCAGTGTGCAGACATGTTTTTCTTTGACCTTACTTTGCTTTTTGTTCTGCTCCTGGACTCACACACTAGATGTGATGCACTGTTCTACCCAGCACACACACACATTTAATCACATTGTAAAAACAACAGAGGAGAGAGTTGAGAGTCTGTTTCCTGACCTTGGCCTCCTGGATGAACTTGGAGATGACGACAGGATGCTCCTTGGACACGGCCACGGCGCTGCTCAGGTACTTCACCAGGTCGGTGTCGCTGTACGCCACGTTCATGGCCGCTCCGCTGAGAACGTAGGAGGGACGGACGAGGCAGGGGTAGCCCACCGTCTCACAGAACTTCACCGCAGACTGAAGACAGAGAGAGAGAGAGACGAGGAGACGTTTTGTTAACAGCTCAAAACAAGCAGCTTCTAAAAGATCACAGTGATGATGATATGATGATGAACCTCGGTGTCGGAGAGCTCCTTCCACTGCGGCTGACTGATGCCGATGGTGTCCAGCATTCGGGAAAACTTGAACCTGTTCTCGGCGCAGTCGATGAACTCTGGCGAGGTTCCCAGGATGCGACACTGCTGGCGGTGCAGAGACATGGCGATGTTGTTGGGCAGCTGGCCGCCCATCGACAGGATCACTCCCTCCGGGTTCTCACGCTCGTAGATGTCCATCACCACCTGGAAGACGTCCAGAAAGCACATTAATACACAATGTACAGGGAGGTGAGGTGATGTAGACAATAAGCAATACAAAACTCCTGCAGTAGTTTATTATTTATTTATAAAGCTCAAACTGTTGTTTTTTTGTTTTGTTTTAACTGTGTAAGAAGAGTTAATTCAGCTTCATTTTACCACGTTTCTTGTTTTTTTGAAACATCACAATAAACTTGAGCTTAAAAAACTTCTATCACCTTCTATTTCCTGTTTATCCAGTAGATTCAGATTTAGTTTAATGCATTTACATACATAAAAACATAATGTTTTGCTTAAAAAAACAACAGGAGAAAAATACAATACAAGGCAGATTTACTAATATAAAAGTTAAAGCAGAAGTAAGTGATATATTTGTGTTAATGTAAGTCTTAAATAGTTATATCTTCCGACAGCAATCACTTCTATAGAGTGTTTGGTCTGAAACACGGGTCTGTCAGTCACTCTGCTCTGCTCTGAGCCCAGGAGAAAACTTTTCTCGTATCCTACAATTTTTATCCAATGAGGAGAGAGAACGGCATGCAGGGCTGTGTGTGCAGCCAAGGGATGCGCGTGAATGTGGTGACGTAGGGACGAGGACTGTTATGGTGCGTTCAAGGCAACTCGTAACTCGTGTTTTTCCGACCGTGAAGTCGTACCAGTTCGATCTGGTACGAGTTCACAGGTCGGAAGTTACGAGTGGCCGTTATAGTGACTTTCACAGGTAAAACAGGTCGGAAAAACACGAGTGGGTTGCCTGGAACGCTACAAAGTCGTAAGTTGTGACATGAAGCTGTAATTTACGGTTTCAAAAGCCGGCCTGGAACGCAGCATTAGCCAAAACGACCGGATCGCTTACTTCTGCTTTAATAAAATATCATAAATAAATAAATATGCTGAGAATCTATGCTTCTAAAGTGCAAGTAAAT
This sequence comes from Trachurus japonicus, assembly GCF_045865225.1. Lineage (NCBI taxonomy): Eukaryota > Metazoa > Chordata > Actinopteri > Carangiformes > Carangidae > Trachurus > Trachurus japonicus. The sequence goes on along the minus strand of NC_140930.1, from coordinate 6,725,572 downwards.
TGTGCTTCACAAAGTATAAAAATAAAAAAAACCTGAATCTTAGATGAAAAGGAGACACAGGAGAGTTTCATTTACCTCAAAGGAGATCTCATCGAAGTAGAGGCGGTCACACATGTCGTAGTCTGTGCTGACGGTCTCGGGGTTGTAGTTCACCATGATGGTCTTAAAACCCATCTGCAAAGAAGGAGACATGATTAAATATTCAGCTTGCAGCGTTTGGTTGAAATAACTGCACCGGTCTTCAAATTCAAGAAAGGAAAGGTTAAAACGAGACGGTGAATGAACCCGATGTGACGCGTTACCTTCCTGAGCTCAGTGATGCAGCCGACGGCGCACCAGTCGAACTCCACGCTGCTGCCGATGCGGTAGACGCCGGAGCCGATCACCATGACGTGCTGGTCCTGGAAGCTCAGGTCGTCCTCGGTGCCGTGGTAGGTCAGGTACAGGTAGTTGGTGTGGGCCGGCCACTCGGCCGCCACCGTGTCGATCTGCTTCACCACCGGCAGGATGGACCAATCACGACGCAGCTTCCTCACTGCCAGCTCGGTGCTGCGGGAGGAGAAAATATCTCAGTTTTCATCCATTTACTGGTTCCTGTAACAAATTATCTTTAAAGGGGAACTGTTCTGCTCGTTTCAGCGGTTAATGTGATATTGGACGCCAGCGGGGAACTTTTGAAAGTTTCGATCAATTAAAAAAATCCATAACTGTCACATATAAGCTGTCTGCGTCCTCCTTCTGGCTCTTACCTACTTCTCTCTGAAACGCTCGGATTCAGCCCCCCAGTAACAGAAAAATACAGAAATTGGCGAAAACGCAAACACAAACAAAAGTGGCAAAAATTCTCATTGTCAAAAAAAAAAAAAAAAAAAACTAGGAAAAAACTAGGAAAAAATATTTAAAAAACCCTCAAAAGACTAAAAAAAAAAAAAAAGTGGTAAAAAAAAATTCTCATTCTCAAAAAAAAAAGTTAAACTTGAAAAAGTGGTATAATTTTCTAAAAACAAACAAAAAAATAAATGTAAAAAAAAAAAAAAAAATTCTCAAAAAATCTTTAAAAATTCTAGAAAAAAGTGGTGAAAATTTGAAAAAAAGAGGAGTTAATTTTTTGTTGTTAGTAATTTAAAAAAATTCTCAAACAAAATTTCAAAAATTCTAGAAAAAAGTGGTAAAATTTCAAGAAAAAGTTGGGGACCCCCTTTAAACCTCGTCCCCAGACCCTACTTTGAGAACCACTGCTCTAGAACAAGTATCCAACATTTTAAACATATTTATAAATCTGAAAAGCTGGAAAAGCAGAACAGTTCCTCTTTAAGTGAGTCTAAGTTTCCAAAGCAAACCTCTGCACAGCCAGAGCGATCTGCTTGTCTGAGAAGCCGAGCTGCTTGGCCTTCCTCATCACCTCCGGAGGCATCGTGCTCTCGTCCTGGTGAAGCAGAGCAGAGTTCATGAATGTAAAAACATGACACAGCAGAAAAACAGCTCATATTCTTCCCCTCGGTGTTTCACGTCTCCTTCGTCTCACCTGGTTGTAAGTCTCCAGCAGCCGCTCGTGGTCGGCGATGTTCTTCATCTTGTGCAGGAACCAGCGGTCGATCTTGGTGAGCTCGTACAGCTGGTCCACGGTGTAGCCGTCTCTGAAGGCGGCCGCCAGCACGAAGATCCGCTTGTCTGTGGGAGTCTGCAGCTCCTGGACAGAAGAAGGAGAGCAGAGGGAGGAAGAGCAGACGTGAGACAACAGCTGTGAGGAGGAGGAAGAGGAGGCGGCTCCGCAGCTCGTTAGCACCATCTGCTGGTTTGTTTTCAACACAACACAGCGGTCGAGTGATGACGTTTTATGATTTAATGACATGGTAACATTGAGTTGTTTTCCACAAAATCAATGGCAAAAAAAAAAATCTGTTTTACATTAATCTTGTCAGTTTGAACTGATTCATTTCATTTTTGTGCCACAATGTGTTTTGATTTTAGTTTAGTTTTCAGACATGGACAGAAAAAAAAGGAAGCTGATTTTCTCCTATTTTACTCTAAGTGAATTATAACTAGTGTTTATTGGAAGCGTCTCCTCCACGTCAGCCCTCGGCCCTGACGCACGGCTGCTGACTCACAGGGCCATCTGATATTTTGTAAATAAATAATGGATCCTGAACAACAGCCACAGTCGCTCTACAGGAAACAGTGGAAACACTTAATAGGGACTAACTGCACAAGGCAGCTAGATTTATTTTGGGCTGTCCACCTTTGACTAGAACTGAAGAACTGCATAGTGAACTAGGTAGGATCCCTGTTGAAAAGAGGCTAGTATCTAATTTATTGGTTTATTTTTATGGCATTTTGAAAAACCCAGACTCCAGAGTTTGTTAAAAAGATAAAATATAGTTATGAAATCCATGCACATGCTACAAGATAGCTGTACGGCTTTACCCTGCCCAGAAGAATACTTCTTTAACTTCCTTTCTTTTTTGTATAGAGCCATAAGCTCATGAAATCAGCTGAAAGGAAAGAGTTCAACCTCTTCTGAGAGAAAACTACAGAAATATTTACTGGGATTGGTCCAGTGTTTTTATTTGAATAATAGTCCTTTATAATTATTTTTACTGTTGTTGTTTGTATTCTTTGTATTTTAACTATGTAACAGTTCCTGTAACTTAAAGACCCCAGGAAGATAAATAAATAAACAAACCAACGTAGTGACTTTTACCTTTTCAGAAACAGGTTTGATGGTGTGGTCGAAGCCGACACAGTTCTCGTCCACCATCCTCAGAGCTTTCTGGAACGCCTCCTCGAAGCTGCGGCCGATGGCCATCACCTCACCTGTAGACGACAGCGTTCACACATCAGTGATGTCATCTAACAACAGGTGTCAGTGGGAGTTCACAGCTTTAAACCTGTGAACCGGCTCTCCACTGTAGTTTTACACATAAACAGCTTAAGATCTCATCAGATTGTTTCTGTCTCCAGACCGAAGCAGAGACAGGCTGGTGATAAAACTCTGTGTTTGTCTCTCGCTCACCGACGCTCTTCATGGAGCTGCCGATCTTGGTGGAGACCCGGAGGAACTTGCTGAGATCCCAGCGCGGCACCTTCACCACGCAGTAGTCCAGACTGGGCTCGAAGTTCGCTGTGGTGGAGTTGGTGACGGAGTTCCTACAGAAAACAACAGAATAACAGCCACAGATTAGAGTCAGTTTAAAGGAGAGAAAAAACATAAAAAACACAAAAACATTACTTTCATACACAGAGGCATTCAAAAGTTTGTTCACCCCTGGTCAAAGCTTCTGTTAATGTAAACAGTTCAGCAAGTGGAAGATGAAATTATCTTCAAAAGGCAAAAAGTTAAACATGAAACACTCAGTGTTTTATGTTTGTTTTCTACAGTTTCAGAGTAAAAAAGGGGAAACAAAGCAGCAGCCTGCAAAATAATTGAGCTCTCAGATAACTTTGACCAAGGTATCAGACAAGATATTTACTATTTACACTCAGTAGCTAGTAGCCCCCCCTCTGGAAACTATCACAAACTATGCAGGGGCCCAAACCTTTTCCTTTTCTGTCATTGAAAATGTAAAAGGTGAAAATAAAATATATAGGGCCGGGACTTTAACGCATTAATTACGATTAATTAATTACACAAAAATTAACGTGTTAAAAAAATTAACGCATTTTTATCGCACTTATTTAAATTTTTTTTTTTTTTTTTCCTCACGTGTGTCTACGTGCGGTGCGCCCGCACGCGAGAGAGGCGGCAGTTTGAGAGGCTGACTGGCAGAGATGAGAGCTGGTGAAACGCTAGCATGGTTATTTAAAACACCATCTCTGATCTCTGCCTGCACATAGAGATACACAGACACGGGCGCACGCTAAATGCGATATATAGCGCTAATTGCTCAGCTGCAGCGCTATATCTATGACCTGTCACTGTCACAGGTGCAGCTCATCTCATTATGATAGGACTTCACCCTCAGAGCTCTGTCTTCAGACTGTCCTGACCTGTCCCTGAACATCACACAGGGACAACATGGAGCTGCTGTGTGATTGGTTACTGAGTTTTATTAATGTTTACATCAGGCTGAGTTCAACAAATCAGTTTATGCTACTGTGATTTAAGTAGCCTAGTTAAATACTACAGTAATCATCATAGTGCATTGGAAGGAAAGACCATTTAATCTGTATGTATCAAATATCGATGAATGAATTAATGGATAATTTGCATCCCTAGTCTGTTGGTCTTGGTTAAGTACCACCTTGAATGCTTAAGCTTATGTATTCAGTCATTCAATGGTATACTAAAATCCATGTGAAAAAAAAAATGCTTCTCACTGTTCTCAGGTCAAATATTTATATGCGATTAAAATGCGATTAATTGCGATGAATTAATTACAAAGCCTCTAATTAATTCGATTCATTTTTTTAATCGAGTCCCAGCCCTAAAAATATATATGCACTGTTTAAACTGTAAAGTGAATGTGTCATCTGTAACTTTTTGCCTTTTGGAGATGGTTTCATCTTCCACTTGTTGAACTGTTCACATCAATAGACATTTAGACTGGGGGGCCCAGACGTCTGCATGATGTCGCTGTATAATCTAAACTAAGTTGCTCATGAACTTTTCTGATGAGTCTGGATGTGTGAAGGTGTTGGTGACGTACTTGAGCTGTGGCAGTGGGATGCCCAGGCCCAGTTTAGCAGCTACGTAGGCCAGAGGGTAGCCGGTGGCTTTACTGGCCAGAGCCGAGCTCCTGGACAGACGGGCGTTCACCTCGATGATGTAATACTGAAACGAACACAAACAACCATCAGATACACATGTTCTACAGGGTTTATACAGGAATCTTGAAGTTAATTCTAATACCTTTTTAAGACTTTTTCAAGACCATCTCAATATTTTTCAATACCTCACCGCCACTTCAAGCTGTAACCATTTACATCAGTGACACTTTTAACTCAACAGTTTTAGTTTGTGATAAAGACTAGAGACCACATTATACAACTGAATTCAAAATAGGCTAGGATAATAAATCAAAGGTAAAGTTTATCAAAAAAAACAAACACTGCTCCACTCTCAAAAAACAAAAACAACAATCTTCTTTTCTTTTTCATGTACTGGTCCATGTTTGTTTTTTAATAAAATGAATAAATTCACACACTTTTACAATGTTTTTTAGGACTCAAACTCTTGGACAGCTAATTCATTAAAAATACCTTCAAAATTTAAGACTTTATAAAGTCGTGAAAATACTTTTTAATACTTTTTAAGGGTCTTAATTTTCCCAAAATTGATTTATCACCTTTTAATACTTTTCAAGACCCCGCGGATACCCTGTTCTAACACACTGCTGACCACCACCAGTCTAGTGTTTATCTTCACACACACACACACACACACACACACACCTGCTCTGACTCGGGGTTGAGGGCGTACTGGATGTTGCACTCTCCCACGATGCCGAGGTGCCTGATGACTTTGATGGCCGTGTTCCTCAGCATGTTGTACTCGTGGTCGTTGAGCGTCTGGCTGGGCGCCACCACGATCGACTCCCCGGTATGGATGCCCAGAGGGTCAATATTCTCCATGTTACACACCTGAACAAGGATAAATGAATGAATGAATGAATACATGTTTCACCTAGTTGTGTTGCACCTTCACCGGCCTCACGATTCGGTTTGATTCTATTATACGATGCATCTCAATGCGTCACATCCTCATGTATTTTTATTATTACTCAACATAAATAGTTGGATAAACATGTTAATTTTTTATTTACATATCCTCCACTCTACTTACTTTTAAACCACATCTTAAAACTCACTTTTACGCTTTGGCTTTTAACTCAGCATGAGAGTTGTGTGATCTCTGTTCTTGTTTGTCTTTAGTGTATTTTTAATCTGTCTGTTCTTTTATGGCTCCTTCTTATTTTTTTTAATTCCTTTTTATTCTTTTTTTATTTAGTTTATCTTAATTTTTAATTCTCATTACGTTTTTCTTTACCCCTTTGTGCTCTATGTCTTGTATGTAAATCACTGTGCAGCACTTTAGTGAACTGTTATGTTTTGGAAATGTGCTCTATAAATAGAGTGGATTGGACATAAAATAAAATCGAAAATATCATTTAAATGCATTTCCACAACACAGCAGCTTCCTTAGAGTCTGAACACACAAAGAAAAAGAAAAAGGCCTTTAGCCTACGCAAAGGTGCACTTGTTCATTTCTGAAAACACAACATAAATCTTTGCCTTGTTCACAAACAGAGACAGTGATTTATTTTATTTTAAAGCACAACAACATAATAAAACTTGAATGAATTATTTGAATTTAAAAATAGATTACGTGACAGAACTCGATGCATCTTTGAAGCGATTATTTTCGGCGCCTCTAGTTTCACCAGAGCCCGTTCCTCTTCACTCTTTATTCAGACATAAAATTAGAAATGCTTCTTGTCGTCTTTACTCACAGTGATACAGTTGTCGTAGGCGTCGCGGACGACCTCGTACTCGATCTCCTTCCAGCCCTTCAGCGACTTGTCCACCAGCACCTGGGTGGTGTGAGCGAAGGCCGACGTCACCAGAGACGTCAGCTCGTCCTTGTTGTTGGCGAAGCCGGAGCCCAGACCGCCCAGAGCGAAGGCCGAGCGGACCAGGACGGGGAAGCCCAGACGCTCGGCGGCCGCCACCGCCTAGAAACGGTTAGGAAAAACAGACACGGAGGTTCATTTTGGAGATTTGGTGGAACATCTGGAACATCTAAACTCCTCACTACTAGAGGTCAATTTACAATTAGATTTAGAGGTACTAAGTTATGGAACAGTTTCTCCCATTTAGCAAGGAAGTGTCCTTCCGTGAAATGTTTTAAAAAATGTTTAAAAGATCATTTAACTGTTGTTTTGTTTATTGTATTGTCTATGTTGGTATTTTGATATTGATTATTATTCTCATTACCATTGTTGTTGTTGCTCATAAGTTACTAATGGACACATGTACACACATCCACACTTATATTTTCTGTTGTTTTTTTTAATATTTATTATTGTTGTCAGTCATTATTATTCTATTTTTTTTAATTAATTTTTTCATGTTATTTGGTGTTTTTTCACATTAAACTGTAATATAAGATGGAGGCTTAAAAATAAGCCCCTTGTGGCTTTTTGCCTCTCCCTGCCCTGTCCTTTTGTTACCTACCATGTTTTATGTTGTATTCTTTTAACTTTGTGCAAAAATAAAAAATTCAAATTCAAAATCTGGGTTACTTTCTGTGACGTCACCGATCCTCACCTGCTCCACGGACAGCGCCGCTTCGCTCGGAGCCACGTGCTCGTTGATCTCTTCCATCTTCTCCACGAAGATCTTCCTGTCCTCCGTCATCTCGATGGAGGCCACCGGCGTTCCCAGAACCTTCACCTTGTACTTCTCCAGGACGCCGAGCTTGGTCAGCTCCACGCCGCAGTTCAGCGCCGTCTGACCGCCGAAGGTCAGCAGGACGCCGTCGGGCCGCTCGTTCTTTATAACCTGTGGAGACACGAGGAGATCATGTTCATGTCACGTTGTTTCTGCGGGTTTGAAATGAGAATGTCACGATTACTTGTTTTCACAATTAACCGCAGTATTAAAGGGATAGTTAAACATTTCGGCAAATTGGCCCATTGCCATAATCCCTATAGTCATAGCAGTAGGTGCGTTACCTTTAATTGTCGGTGCAAGCTATTTTTAGAACGGCGGAGCAGAGCCGTGAGCTGCTCAGAGCTACGCTATGGAGGCTAATGGGATTTCTTGGTTTCCCTCATCAAACTCATCAAATACACAATCCAACAACTCCAAAACGCTCTGGTGGACAAGTTGTGACCTGCACATTCACCACGCTATGAGATAATAACACAACGTTACCAGACAGAGTTGTTTTAGAGGTAAATTCAGAGACTGTTTGATGAAGAACTCATGCAAAACCGCTGATGCGCGTTGCCTTCAGGGACAGTTTTTCATCAAGCAGTCTCTGAATTTACCTCTAAAACAACTCTGTCTGGTAACGTTCTGTTATTATCTCATAGCGTGGTGAATGTGCAGGTCACAACTTGTCCACCAGAGCGTTGTGGAGTTGTTGGATTGAGTATTTGATAAGTTTGATGAGGGAAACCAAGAAATCCCATGAGCCTCCGTAGCGTAGCTCTGAGCAGCTCACGGCTCTGCTCCGCCCGTTCTAAAAATAGCTTGCACCGACAATTAAAGGTAACGAACCTACTGCTTTGACTATAGGGATTATGGCAATGGGCCAATTTGCCAAAATGTCGAACTATCCCTTTAAACTCCACAATTAAATTAATCATACAGATTCCTACATACCGTCAGATTATGTCAGAGAGCGTTTTTGTACCTGAGTGACGTAGTACGGGGTGAGGGGCAGGAAGTAGACTTTGTCCGCCAGGCCTTTGGACGTCTGCACCGTGGCGATGTTGGGGTTGATCAGCACCGTCTGGATGTTCTCCTCCTTCAGAGCCTTGATGGCCTGGAAAACCAAAAACAACAATAAAATAAGCTGGAAAAACTAAAATAAGTGGGTTTCTTCTGCTTCTTCTTCAGCATGGTGATTAGATTTAGAGACAGAAACAGGAACGTTTTGTGATCTGATTCTCTCTTCATTCCCTCCGACCCAGCTGCTCTGAGTTTTGTTTTTTTGTTTGTTTGTTTTCACATATCAAACGTTAAAAAAGATATTACATATAAAATCCAAGACAATGTGAAGGGGAAATGCCAAAAAAACCCTCCAGGGGCTTGTAGGGTGGCATTCTCCAACTAGGAGTTCTAAGCTAATGAGCATACATTTGTGAGGTACAAAAATCGTTCATACATAATAAATACAAACATGGTTTAACATGGTGTTAACATGATTTAACATTGTACAATGCAATACAAAAGCCTGATAAACATATGATAAGAAATACAAAATAATCCCAGTTTCCCAGTTCTTCTACTTCTTCTGCTACAGACCTGCGAGCCGGAGTAGTCGAACTCTCCGGCCTGGCCGATGGACAGTCCTCCTGAGCCCAGGATCAGGACCTTCCTGGGCCGCGCCGCCTTCTCGTTGTTGGTGGAGCCGGGGTAGGTGAGGTGATCCATCAGACGCTGCTTCACTGGAGGAGAAAAAAACAAATGTTTTCTTTTACCTACGACCCCCTCATTTTAATTTATTGATTTTCCTTGTTTGTTTCTCTGGTTTTTTTCTAGCTTGGGAAGGATGCATATGGACATTGATATCAGTAGCTGATGATGATAGTGAGATATGCTGGATATTGTTTGATTTCCTTTTTGGATTTTTGCCCTTTGTCATGTTTTTATGCCTTTAGCTACATGAAGCACTTTGAATGCAACGCCAAGTTTTTGGTTATTCTGTCACGGTGCGTCTTGAACTTGTCTTGACAGCAGCATCAGGTCTGTTTTGTTGCCTTTGCTCTCACATATTTTTCTCACCGGATGACAGAGTGCCTCAGTCGCCTTTTTCTCTTGGACGTCTGCATCCCTTTTTTTTTTTTATAGCAGTAAGTCCCTGGAGTTGTTTGTTTTGTTAAAATACAGGCAGTGCTTCCTCCTTTCTTTCTTTTTTGTACATACATGTCTCTCACAAGTGAAGTTGAAGTGGTTTTATTCTGCTGGTCCTTGTTGCCATTAGACACTAAATGTTCTCCCACCATCTCTACATTTAAATCCAGATTAAATTCTTTATCTCCATAATTTGGTGTGTTTCATATATAAACCACCAGAGCTGTGAAAGTCAAATGTGTTCATGTTTGACAGGATCGACGCGCGTTTTATTATTATTATATCGACCTTTGAAATGACTCATCATGTGAATCAGTAGCTGGAAATGAATCAGCTGCAATCTCGAGCTGAAAACCGCCCCTGTAATGAGTTCACACCCTGATGAAGCCGTCATGGTTACTGGAACTTTTTTGTTTTTTAAATGCCAAAATGCAGCGAGGCGTTTGAGGGTTTCTGGACAAAATCTGATACTGATTTTGGTTCATGAAAGTAAATCTGTCTTTTATGAAACACTTGAGAGATTTCCTCTTTAAGGTAGATTTGTAACAAGTGTGTGTGTGAATAATGTGTGATTAATCATGATTAAGTATCTTAGATCGACTGACAGCTGTAATATGAACTTTGTTTTGGAAGGAAGTCCAAAGGTAAATCACCATCATCTTAATTATACATCAAATATCTAAAAAGGAGCTGGCCTTTCAAGTCCATTGTAATCCAGGTGTAAGATTACATAATGAGGCCAATAGTTCATCAACCAGCTGAGAAATTATGTGTCTTATAGAAGAATTGAACAGAGCTGAAACTGAGCTAAACCAGTTTTACCTGTTTTCGTGGTGTTTCCCTCCTTGTGGTCTTTCACGGTGTCGAGGAAGACGTCGAACAGACCGACCAGATCCGTGGGACCGGCCATGTGCTCCGGGTGGAACTGAACACTGGGAACAAAAGTGGCCACGAGGATTTAAATAACATTTAACTCGGACATTTCTGTTGCGTGTATGACATCACTCGGTGCGTCCAAGCGCTCTACCTGAACATGGGTTGTGTGTTGTGGACGATGCCCTCGCTGGTGTGGTCGTTGGCGTTGGTGAAGAGGACGTCCCAGTCCTTGGGCAGGGTGTCGGGGTCGACGGCGAACCCGTGGTTCTGACTGGTGATGAAGCAGCGGTTTGTTCCCTTGTGGATGCAAGGCTGGTTGTGGCCACGGTTACCGTACCTGACGGACGAGGACAGCGCACAGAAATCACACACATGGTTTCTTTCTCCTTCTTTCCCTCCGCTTCTTCTGCGTTGGTTTATTTATGAACATGAAACTCGCTAATCGTGCTCTCTGGCTGCCTGGATTTACTGTTCAGGCTGCCGTACAAACATGCTACACTCTCTAAAGCAGTGGTTCAAGCTTTTTTACATCAACGATCCCTAAATTGGACAGAATTTTGAAGTAAACACCCGAAATACACAAATATTTGTTTTGAGACTGAAGAACGTTACTTTTTTTAGTCAATGTACGTTCAAATTAGGGCCAAAAATATTGCAATATGCAAAAATATTTAAACATTTCTAAAAAAAGAAGTGTTAAAATTTCTCAAAAAGAAAAAAGTTTTTAAAAATTCTAGAAGAAACTGGTAAAAAATGTTCAAAAAAACTTTAAACAAAGAAAATCTAGAAAAAGTGGCAAAACATTTTTTCAAAGTAAAATAATAAAAAAAGAGTGGTAAAAATGTCTCAAAAAAAAAAAAAAAAAAGTTAAACTTTTTAATTTGAAAAATTCTAGAAAAAAGTGGTAAAATTTCAAGAAAAAGTTGGGGACCCCCTTGAACCCTTTCAAGGACCCCTGGGGGTCCCCGGACCCCACTTTGAGAACCACTGCTCTAAAGCAAGACCTATATATAAAAGAATAATTACAAGGCTACAAAAACCAAACAGATTTTATTTTATAGCGATTATACACTTCTACTAATATATTCATGGGTAGTATATTCAGATTTTGTCAAATATTACGCACTGGACCTTTAAGACTGTGGCTCCAGACAGACAATCCTGTATTGTGTGTGTGAAGGTCAGGATGGAGCGTTCCCATTAGCCGACTGTCGTTCTGTTGGCAGCGCTGTCTGCCTGTCCAGGTGCCAACAAGATTCCTGCCGGCTGATGGGAACATTCGCAGCCCATCCTGACCTTCACACGGCGCCTGATAAAGCGGCGAGTCGGTCGAGTCTCAGGGGAAACGAAAACTCCCTGAACCCCGTGGAGCTCCGCAGCTCCCTGATTTACGCTCGGGCTTGTTTGTTTAGTCTTTTTCATAACACCGCCGGTCGGTGCGACTCATGCACAGACTGCTGAGAACAGCAAAAAGCTGCATTTCACATCGCAGCTCTCCCAAAGAAACTGGAGCTGAGTGTGAGTGTGTGTTTCTACAGAGGTTTGAAGAGCCTCTCTGGCTCAGGTCGCTGGGGTCACTGTCTTTGTCCTGGTCCAGACATGAGCACATCCACTAGTAATCTCTGAATGAACCCAAACTGATGCTCTGCTGATTTAAAGAGAACAGCTGCAGCAGATTCATGATAAAAATAGAGAGAAAGAGTAAAAAAATAGTTTTTTCTCTCCTTGGTGTCTGATCTGTCTGTGTGTCTGTGTGTGTGTGTGTGTGTGTGTGTGTGTGTGTGTGTGTGTGTGTGTGTGTGTGTGTGTGTGTGTGTGTGTGTGTGTGTGTGTGTGTGTGTGTGTATGTGTGTGTGTGTGTGTGTGTGTATGTATGTGTGTGTGTGTGTATGTATGGTACTGACTTCATCTTGTAGGTCTTTGCTCCGATGACCAGGGAGAGCAGCTGGTGTCCGAGGCAGATACCGAACAGAGGCTTTGGCTGATCCATGCTGACCACCTTCCTCACGTTGTTGATGGTGGCCTGACAGAACTCAGGATCCCCGGGGCCGTTACTGATGAACACACCGTCAAAGTCTGGAAAAGACAGGAGAATAAAACTTTAAAGGGCTAGTTCAACATTTTGGCAAATTCACCAATTGCCTATAGTTTTAGGAGTAGGTGTGTTACCTTTAAATTCTTGGTTTCCCTCATCAAACTCATCAAATACACAATCCAACAACTCCAAAACGCTCTGGTGGACAAGTTGTGACCTGCACATTCACCACGCTATGAGATAATAACAGAACGTTACCAGACAGAGTTGTTTTAGAGGGAAATTCATGCAAAAACCACTGATACGCGTTCCCGTTTTTCATCAAGCAGTCTCTGAATTTCCCTCTAAAACAACTCTGTCTGGTAACGTTCTGTTATTATCTCATAGCGTGGTGAATGTGCAGGTCACAACTTGTCCACCAGAGCGTTTTGGAGTTGTTGGATTGTGTATTTGATGAGTTTGATGAGGGAAACCAAGAAATCTCATGAGCCTCCGTAGCGTAGCTCTGAGCAGCTCACGGCTCTGCTCCGCCGTTCTAAAAACAGCTTGCACCGACAATTAAAGGTAACAAACCTACTGCTAACACTATAGGGATTATAGCAATGGGCCAGTTTGCCAAAATGTTGAACTATCCCTTTAAATTCACAAGCGAAGGACAGATAGCAACATAGTAACGCCCATGTGTTTGTTTGTTTTTGTATTACTTGTATAATCTTTGGTTTTACAACTGTTAGCAAGAAAAAATCTCAATAAAAACTAAAAAGTGACAAAACAGAAACTTTAATTCAATGTTTGATTGTCTGCCAACTTTCAATACGACTGCGTTGGAGGCAACAGAGAGAGATTTTTTCTCCACCCATGGTAAGAGCAGGTCGGCCTTTAACTCTTAAGTGTTGGCAGGTTAATCCCCAGCTCCTCCTGTCCACGAGCCAAAGAGTTAGAACAAGAAACTAAAACCTCAAACTGCAAACAAATATCAGTCACTCTGGATAAAAAGAGTAAAAAATGTTTTGTGTTTTTGCACTGGATCTAACAGGCCAAAGTGTGATGCATGAGTCGTGGTGCGTTTACTGACCGGCGCTGTCCAGTGGGTGGTCCCAGGGGACGACGGTGACGCGGGCTCCTCTCTCAGCCAGGCAGCGGATCTGGTTGTATTTGATCCCACAGTCCACCGCTGTGATGCGCAGTTTACCGCTGGGATTAAAAACTCTGGGCTCCTGAAGGAAAGGACCAGAATATATTGATGAATAAAGAATTAAAAAATTTAAAAATATTAAGTAGGTCAGGGTCAAAGGAAGCAGGATAAGGACGGTCAGCTTTACTGTTAATATATTTTCAGACAAAACAATCTTATCCTGCTTTATTTTTATTTACTTGTCCTATTTCCTTCTTTAAATCTGAGGTTTAATACAGAACTTTGGACTTTATATTGCAACATAAAACTTATAATGGATCGATAATAGATAAGATCAAATCTCCATCCACTTTGCCTGATCTTGAACCAGGAAACAGGATCACACACACAACTACAAAGTGTTTGGTTGCAGTTCAGGGTTTGTTTGTTTGTTTGTTTGTTTGTTTTTTGTGTTACCTTCATAGAGACCTCCTGCACCAGGTTCTTCTGGTTGGGATTATCAAAGGGAACACTGTCCTCGGGGGTCCCGTCCACCACCAGCTTCCCCAGCATGGTGCCCTTCTCCCTGATGTTTTTGGTTAGACGTCGGGTGTCGATGCCTGGAGCACACGGACGATAAAATCACACCGTAGAACATTTTTGTTTGATCTTAAGACCTTGATACACATGTCATTTATATTATTTTAAAAAGTGAGATTTCAGATTCCATTAATACCCATTAAAGTATCTGTATTGATCTTAATAGTCTGTTTGGATGTCCATCTCCATACCTTGTAATCCAGGGATGCCTTGCTCTTTGAGCCATTGGTCCAGTGACTTGACTGAACTCCAGTGACTGGGACTGTCCGACAGCTCTCCGATGATCAGAGCCGCAGCGTGGATCTTTGACGATTCAAACCACTGGATAAGACAACAAGAGGAAAACATGTCAGAGGAGAGAGAGAAGAGCGTCCTGTTATCCCCTCCATCCTTACTTTTTGTTTACGTAATCTCAAAATAAATAGAGCCCAGTGAAATCTGACACTGCTCAGGTAGATATTTCTTGTCGAGAATCCTCCCGTCAGTGTTTTATCTGAACCCAAAGGTCGCGAAAACCCTCCTAATATCTCCAATACAGGTTTGTGAATCACCTACAGAAAGTTTTCAGGATTAAACAGCTCACCTTGCTCAGTCCAAACTCTCCCTCCTCGTCCTTGGGGACTCCATAGTTTCCCACCAGGGGGTAGGTGAGGGTGAGCAGCTGGCAGCGGTAGGACGGGTCAGTGAGAGCCTCGGGGTATCCCACCATACCGGTCTGAAACACTGAGCACACACCACATTCATCATCATCATCATCATCATCATGCCATCCACACAGAGTCAAGTCGTCACATCATGCCCAGCAACAACAGCTTTGGAGCCGCCTATTATTAATATTATTATGTATGAATCACATTTACCAACTGTTCTGTAACAGCCGCTACACTGAAACCAGTGTATTGATCATCAACCACTTTGAGCAAATGCTGAACATGCACAAATACTTAAAAAAGAGCCAACTACAATAAAATGTAGGGACCTTTTCTTGATTGGGAAGACACACATCAAACTATCCTTAGAATAAGCGGAGATGTATTCTTTAAGGCTATGATTGTTTAGCATAAGGTAATAACAGTTTTTAGCACATTTCACCTGATGAACAAGTCTCAAAGCGCTTCCCCTCCCCAAAATGTGTTTATTTTATTATTTCATCTTTTTTTTTTATGTCTGTCAGATTGTCTTGTTCTGCCTTTCCTTTTTTGTCTTTTGTAATCTCTTCATGTATGGCTGTTTCTGAAGTTAATGTAAAAAATATCTCAGATTTGCTCAAGTTGTATTGTCCATACTGAAGTGAAATAAAAAAATAATGTTAAAAAAAGAAAAGAAAAACAGCTGTTTGTTTGTGTTGAATCTTTGTTGACACTGTTGCCAGTTGAGTAACCTTTAAAAGTCACAGTTTATAAAATAAAATCCTTTGTGAAATAAAACTGGCATCCAGATTGTGTTGCCTTCAAGTTCTTCCGCCAAACCACACTGACAATTCAACCTATTTAAAACTTTTTCCCCTCATCGGCACAAGACCACGCCTTGTGGAGTGAATTAAAGAGTTGATCCTAAACCAGTTTTGTTTCTACTTTTATTCGGCTTTCCTCTAAACTTTCATCATTCGGTGTAAAATAAACCTATTTCTAAATTAAGAAGGAGGGGATGTGGGCAGTAGGAAGTGACCTATTTATCATCACACGCATACACTGCCTTGCCAAAACAGTAGCAGTCGCAGTTTGATGGTTCATCATCATGTGTGTGTGAGAGAGAGTGAGAGAGTGAGAGGCGGATGTCATCACGCCATGTGGCACTCGGGCTTTGCCAACTGGTGCCGACACTGATGGCGAAACAAAAACCTTTAAAAAAAAAATTTAATATAAATGTTACGTTACGTGGAGTTGGTGAGTTTTTGAGTCGGGACATGTGTAAGTTAGGAGGATGAGGGAAGTCAGGGTCATCTATTATTTTGGTGACCCACATTATCTTAGGTATAGGATGTAAAGGTAACTTAACTTATTGACCAAAAACGAGATAACGTAAATCAAACTGATCTAAAGTTAGCTTCGTAGGCTACGCAGGTGACATTTTTTTTCCAACGCCAGCTAACAGTAGCTTTTTAAATGAATAATAAACACTTTAATTAATTAAACATCGTCGGGTCTTACCAACTTCTCCCGACACCGACACGTTAGCGCCAAAAACCCGGCCTCTGAACGTCGCTCCGTCCTCCAGAACCAGAGTTGCCATCGTTGTTGTTGCCATGATATTAATATTAATATTATTATTCTCCCCGGAGATGAAGCTAACAATGCTAACCGGCCGTTAAAGATCAACGGGCAGCAGCAGTAACTTAGCAGCAGTAACTTAGCAGCAGCAGCGGCGCGAGCGTGGACCGTTGGTGACGATGCTGCTGTGCTGATGAGGCCCACGTGAAGACACCGCGCGCGCTGTAAAAGCCGAGCAAAACAGGAGATGCTGTTAAAATGCTGTTAAAAGGAGGAAAAAACTTGCACCGATTAACACCCAGAGTGGACGAGCGGAGAGCTGACAGGCTGTGGAGTCGGTGGCGGCGCAGAAAAAGCCGAAAATCAAAGAAAGTTTGGTGTAAATGTAGGTTTTTTTTGCCGGAGAGTCGGACGGGAAGATGGAAGCAATGTGTTCCACACTACCCCGCGCAGTGTGGAAGTCGGCCTGCTGCGTGGACCGGCAGTTTTGTCGCAGCAGCAAACACATGGGTTCCTCCTCCCACCACCGCTGCTCCTCCTCCTCCTCCTGCCTCCTCCTTTCTCTTCTTCTTTTCACTTTTTTGCCGCCATTCGCGCTCTGTAAACCGGCCTGTAGGTGCAGTGCTGCCACCATGCATTGCATTGCAGGCCCATTGTGGATAAAGACAGCTGTGATGGAACAATGAAAAGTCTAAAAATGCTTTCCCTGTGTTTTTTTTTAGTGACTGAAATATGTCAAAGATATGTATTTACACCAAAATAGGTATCACAAACAGACCTATAATAACTATGGTACCTGTGAGGGCTGGACACTCAGCAACTGAAGAAAACACAATAAAAAGACCCAAATTCAGGAAACAACTTTATCAATTTGACAAGTGAAACACACACAACAGAAGTGTTTGTAGCTATAAAGCTCCATATAAAGGTAGTTTGTGTTGAAGCTCCTTAAAAATATAGGTAGGCCTAGATGTTTGTGTTAAAGCTCCATACAGTAGGTAGGTGTTGTATTAAAGCTCCTTAAAAATAAAGGTAGGTGCTGTGTTAAAGCTCCATACAGTATAAAGGTAGATGTTTGTGTTAAAGCTCCATACAGTATAAAAGTAGACGTTTAAACTGCCATACAGTATAAAGGTGTTTTAAAAAAGATGATTTTAAAATCCTACAACACCCATAAGTCTCCTCGGCCTCCATCGCAACCGCGAGAATGAGAGTTTAGGCGTGTCACTGTCACAAAACCAGAGTTTCAGTAGTCGACACCAGTGCCAGTGAATTTCCAATTCTCAATACTCATTCAATACCACAGTAAAAATCAAAAAACAGAAACCACGTAGCCTACCAAAAAACCACTTTCACACCAAACTGTCTTGTATGTGCTTCAACAACTTCTCAAACTGCACAGAGCAGAGTTAAAATGGTAAATATGGCTCGACACAAACAGGAAGTCATGTAGGTAGTCTTCACCTGTGTCCTTAAAGTAGTTAAACAAAAGATTCAGGGATACAAAAAAAAAAGTGGCAGACCAGCTGGAACGAGCTTTAGTTCATCATATCCTCACTTCAGAAGTTTGGAAGGCCTCCACCTGTTTGAACATAGGTCACTGTAAGGTCAGCCATTGTTCTTATCCTGGTCCATCACTTTTTTTGTATCCCTGCTGGAAACACTCCTGTTGCGTTATGAGATTTTTTTTACAGTTCATGAGTTGCTCAGCATGTCGCAGTGTTGGGCACTCAGTGAATAAGGAAACAGTGAATAAGGAAATCAATTATATATGTAAACCACGATAGTGATCTAAAGTGAGTTTAGATCGTTCAAACATTTCTTTCACAGTACAGATTCATACCTCTTTCATTTTCAGTTACACAACGAACCACTGTTAACGCCCATGAGAGAAGACCACAAGAATTTTGCTGCAGGCGGTGTAAACACGGATCAAAGAATTTCTAATGTGTTGTTTATTGCAGGACTCTTCCCTGATATCAATATCTCTGATAAAAGATGTATTCCACAACATAAACAAACTGAAATATGCAGTAGTAGCATGACCTTTAGGTTTGACTTGTATCTTATATTTTTGAATAAATTCTAAGTATGACAGTAGCACATCGGTTTAGTTTATCAATTGACCAACTAACAAGATGATAAAACTGTGATTTATTTTGTGTAAAATATCCGTATTATTCCAGATAAAGTATTTTACTCCTTACCATGACCTAGTGTGTCTCTGTCTATTTCTGGTTGTTTGTGTCCTGTATTACCTGTTCTCAAACAGAGCGTGATATTTTTCTTCAGAATTGTTTCCTGAATCTTCAGATGTTGCTACAAATGTCCCAGTCTCATTGTTTCTACAGCGGCCCCTAAAAACTTGAACAGATTAAACGCACACTTTGTTGTCCACTATTTATCTTTTGTTTAATTAATTTATTTGACCTTTTATCCTTGCTTCATGTGTTTCATTTTTTTATGAATAGACTATCTATTGATTACAGACTTTATATATAAATGCCTTATTTGCATTTACTGTTTTGTTGTATGACCAGTGTTTGTGTGAATGCTTATAATTTAGTTATATACAGATACCCATTTTATATGTTGTTGCTTAACCTTCCTCGTGTATTAGGGTCGGCCCTGTCCCGTTTTTATGATCAGAATGGCGTCTAGATGGTCTGTAGCCAAATTGAAGTTAATTGGGCGAAATCTGTAGAAGGAGTTTGTTCAAAGAGGTCAAAGGTTCAATTCAAAATGGCCAACTTCCTGTTGATTTTAAGTTATACGTTACATTGACGTTTTTGTACATCTTGATATGATACATGTTCCTACAAATTTTCATCCGCCTAAGCCGAAGTCACTCTATTCATTCAAGTTAAAATGCAATGAACAGAGGCGTATCTCACAGAGCATGTGTAGCACTATGGTCCTGCACTGGTTTGGCGTCAATAGGTCACATGACGTGGATGCTATTGAGCAAAAATACTCATTTTTACATTATTTGCATTATTAAATATGTCAAGAATTTAAAAATATATGAGGAGTGTTAAAATGGAAAAAAAAAAAAAAAAGGCGTATCTCACAGAGTATGTGTAGCACTATGGTCCTGCTCTGCTCCATGGGTTGATTTATTGAAAACAAATGCACATGGAGGAGAGGAGGGTTAGCAAAATAGAGGAAAAGAGACCAGACTTGCATTGTTCCCCTTTAACTCTGTCCATCTTCTGATACTGAACATTTTTTGGCCTGAACTTCCTCCTCCTCCTCCTCCTCCTCCTCATCTTCTTCTTCCGTCCACACCAGTATCCAGTGCATTAGTATGAATATGCGATTGATTGATAGATAATGTCTATGCTCCATGATGATTTGCCAGATCGTATTCTTGTAAGCCCTGAGTATCTCTCTGATGCAATGAGGAGGACAGTGTTATTTATCTCCTTCCCCTCTGTCCGCTGCAGGGTCAGTTACTTTCCATTAGCCCCTGTCTTTTATACTGAAACATGATCCGTTAGCCTTTTCTTAATAAATGACTCACTCACTGGGATATATTCTGCTGCTGCAGCTGCACGGCCTGCATCAGCATCTCTGGGAGCCGTCTGTGAATATAAATATCAAGTGTGATGAATCCTTATTGAAACATTTCTGAATTATGTCTCCAATTCTTGCTGTGTAATATAATATAATATAATATAATATAATAGAAACATTAAGGTCACCTACTGCAAAACTTCTGATTATGTTCCCAGCTGTCTGTGAAAAAATACTTGTTGCACTATGTTTATCACATCATTGCAGCAGATTAAAGGCCTGAGCTTGATTAGTTTGTGGTTTGATTTGGCAGCTGACATGTGAACTACACATTAAGCCAAACATGGATTATATTACTGTAATTAATGCTGAACTGTCAATATCAACGGACCAAAACAAAGTGTCCCTCTGTATCTGACAGTAGCCTGTGTTGCCTATACAGCTCAAAAATGTACGTTCTCTGATTTTGGGAGTAAAAGGTCAGTTGAATAATCAGATGTTTGCATTTTTCTAACAGCAATACAACAAGTGACCTATTGACCAGAAGCTGTGCTGATTATCTACCAATGCTGCCACACAGGCAGCTGATAATGGGGTAAAATACCTTCTTCAAGGACACCTTAACAGCAGCGACTCCTGGCTAGTATTGCAGCCTCAAGTCCCTGGTGGCAGAAATGTATCTAAAGGAGTAGTTTACTAGTTTACGGAATGTCAGTGGCTGCAAAAGACAAATAAAGAAGAGAAAGGTGGAGGAGGAGGAGGAGGAGGAGAAGAAGCAAACGCAGCAGGCCGACTTCCAGCATCCTGTCCGAGTCCGACTGTCCTTCAAACTCTTTTTTTTTTCCCCAAATGTTTGCAAAAAACTTGCAGTGGTAGCACATCTTAATTAATACATTTGAGGACAAAATACTCACATTTCACATGATTTATTCTGGCTCACATCATGCAAAAACACTCTCTGATGAAGACTGCATAGCCAAAACGCGTGAAATATGAGTAGCCTATTTTGTCCTGAAATTTATTAAGATGTGCTACCATTGCAAGTTTTTTGCAAACTTTTTGATTCATATTAAGTCTTTGGTTCAGCACTCTGATTTGAAAGAGTCTTTTTTGTTGAAGAACAACCTTTTTTTTGTGATCTTTTTGTTTTTGTTGTTGTTGTGGATCCTCTGCAGAAAATTGTATTGTCAATAGAAAGATCAAATCTGTTGGTCTTCTGCTTCATCTGTCACTTTGATAATGAAAAAAAAGTCAATTTGTTTTTTTGTTTTGAATTATTTAATTGTTATGGTGATTGATATTTCTTAAACAATAAGTTAATGCAAATCCAACATGAGTTATCGATCAGATTTCAGCGCACAATGACCACAGGATCGACTGTGTCTTATCTATATCTAGGCTGCGTGTCAGGAAGTGTGTGTGGTTGGGGATGTAGCTCAGTGGTAGAGCGCATGCTTTGCATGTATGAGGCCCCGGGTTCAATCCCCGGCATCTCCACTCTTTTCCTCTTCTTACCAACAGCAACACGAATCTGTTCATAACCTCAACATCGGCGAATAGACTGTCTGGTAAAAGGCCATAAATGCAACATGTGCACATAAAACGTCTTTTGTGATGATACGTTGTTATAGCATGTAGCCGGTAGCTACGTATAAAAGTATGGGAGCTTTCGAAGATTCTGCACAATGAGTGTAAATAGGCTCGAATATACACACAAATGTATTCGCCGTTTGTCTTTGGTAACTAAAACATATAACAGCCTGTTCGGCTAAAACACATTTGTCAGCTAAAACGACGTAACAGACACTCTGTAGCGTGAGGAAGTGTAAATTCCCACAGCCCTGAACGCAGCACTCCCCTCCTCCCAGGCGGTAACTAAGGAGATCATCACAGTGATGTAGCTGGCTAAAAAAGGTGTAAAGGCTAAACTAAAGTGTATAGTAGTTTCGAATATACAGACATTATATTTACCGTTTGTCTTTGGCAACTAAAACCTATAACGGCCTGTTTGGCTAAAACACACTTTTGAGAGATACAACCACGTTAACACAGTACAGTAGTGAAGAAGTGTGTAAATTCCCATAACAGTGAACGCAGCACTCTCTCCCAGGCGGTAACTAAGGAGATCACAGTTCTGTTTACTACAAAGATGTCCTCCATGCTAGCTGCTAACTCGGAGCTGCTCCGCAAAAAAATGACCAACATCTAAACATTAAACCGTATTTTCAGCTCTACAGACTTTATTCCCGACACGAACGAGCTTCCTGAACACTAACGGGAAATAAAATGCAACTGAAGCATCTGAGGACGCTGTTAACCCCCCAGGTGAGCTCACTGACCCGTTAGCTAATGCTAGCTGCTGATGCTGGGGAGCAGCATCACTACAGTAACTGTAACAGAGTAACGATCTGTACTTATATCAAGACAGGAAACACAGATTTGCTCTCCTCAATTCGTGATTTAAATGTGTTTTAAATGTGTGTGTAAGTGGTGATAAACACAGATTTATAGTTATCTTACTTGGCTCGTTAGCAGCTGCTGTGGCTTTCTAGATTGAAATAAGTATCAAATTAGCTAACTAAATACAAGCAAACAGTAAATATTATCTTAACCAAAAGTGCAGCTCCAATGATTCAGACTTTATTTGTACTACACACTCTCATGAGATATAATGGTCATAGTCTAACCATTTGTAAATGACGTAGCATCCATCCATGGTCCAAAACATCAACAAAAACATTCATTTTCAACTGTACTTTAGCTGTAACTTTTAGTTACTGTTATAACAGAACATAAGGGGATGTATCTGTATCTGCATTGGTTATGAAACCAACGATGCACCCCTCCTCCCCTCCTCAAACACCCACAGTGACCCAGTATGTTCTGATGTTGTGGTGTGTTTCTTTGAGGCTCTGGCCCAGTTCTCCTCTGACTCCTTCCTCCCAGTAATCACTGCAGGGCGTTGGTGTGTCGAGGTTTTTATACCTGTCTGTCTCCTCTGCTCTTCACAGGAGGGTGCAGCCAAAGTCACATGCATGGCCTGGGCTCCCAACAACACCAAGTTTGCTGTGTGCACCGTTGACCGGGTGGTGCTGCTCTACGATGAGCAGGGAGAGAGGAGAGACAAGTTCTCCACCAAACCCCTGGACTCCAAGGTCAGACATCAGGACAGAAGCTGCAGCTGAAACTTAACATCCTCACAGATGTAACTGGTTGTAAACCTCACTGTTTCCACTGGAAATGCAACAAGACTTTATGGCCTTAAATACACAATAGAAATAATATCTTATGTAACAATAAAGCATGATCCCTGTGTGACTGACACACTCTTTACATATCCAGTATAAAACACTGAATTGATCCTTTTTCTTAATCTGAATGTTCAGTTTAAGGGAGTCTGCCTTTTTTTTTTACCTGTTCTTGTAATGATAACATTTACATTAAATTTTTTTTTAATTTTTTGTCAGTATGGGAAACAAAGCTACGCTGTCAACGCCATGGCATTTTCACCAGACTCCACCAAGATCGCCATCGGCCAGTCTGACAACATCATCTTCGTCTACAGAATCGGAGAGGACTGGTGATGTCATTTGTTGTTGTTTTTTTTATCAACTTTAATATTGGACCTGGTTTTTTTAATATATACTAATACAGATAAACTGATTATTATTTGTGTTGTCCTCTCTCTCCCTCTCAGGGGCGACAAGAAAGCCATCTGCAACAAATTTGTACAAACAGTAAGTGAACATGTGTAGATGTTTTGTTTGGGAATGAATATATTGTCATTCACACAAAAGCGTAATTTATCAAAGATGTATTTTTACTATAATTAGAGTCATGAGTTAGCATTAACAACCTATTAGTTTGAGTAGATTTAAGGCTATATTAGCTAATAAACTCATCATACATGTCTTCATAATAACAAATTCTGAGTTATCTACTTTACAATGTTCTCTTTATTTCTGGAAAATGTTTTTTTTTTCTCCTCTTAATTCACATGTTATTGGGTTTGTTCTTGTTGTTGTCTCCCTGCTCATGTTGTGTTGTGCTCTGTGTTGCAGAGCGCTGTGACCTGCCTGCTCTGGCCTGCAGAACACGCCATTGTTTATGGATTAGTTGACGGCAAAGTGAGTTTGTGACACTAAGTCCTCAGCACCGGTCAGACAGAGAGAACGTGTTGTCTAGTTGTTCATGTATAATTATTAACAGCAGCGTTACGCAGGCGTCAGGAGCTGCAGACGAAGGAGTTTTCACTCCATCAAGACTTTCATGTTAAAATACCATTTGCCCTTCTTTATGTTTCATTGGAACAACTCTTTTATTTTGTCTTTTTCGTCCTTTTTTTCTCAGGTGCGTCTCGCCAACACTCAGACAAACAAGTCCTCCACCATCTACGGCACCGAGTCCTGTGTCGTCTCCCTGACCTCCAAGTAAACACATGATTCATGTTCATATGTAGCTACGATCTGCCAGTAAAAGGCTAAAACATCAGAGGGACAGATACGACAGAGTATTAGGGCCACATTGACAAATAAAAAAATCACAAACTTCGAGAATAAAGTTGTAAATTTACGACTTTATTCTTGTAATGTTATGACTTT
The DNA here is from genome assembly GCF_045865225.1 of Trachurus japonicus. Lineage (NCBI taxonomy): Eukaryota > Metazoa > Chordata > Actinopteri > Carangiformes > Carangidae > Trachurus > Trachurus japonicus. Next base: position 6,701,098 of record NC_140930.1, on the reverse strand, counting down.
TTTCTCGTAGGAAATGTACGACTTTATTCTCGTAAATTTATTGCTTTATTCTCGAAGTCTGTGTTTTTTTTTTGTTTTTTTTCCTCAATGTGGCCCTAATACTCCGTTGTAGACAGATGCTGCTAATCTGATGAGTTTCCTCTGTAACTGTCTCTTCTCTCCTCTGTGAGAACTGTTGTTGTTGTTGTTTTTGACGCCTCTTTGTTGTGTCAGTGTCTCTGGTAAAGGCGTCCTGTCTGGACACGCTGACGGGACGGTCGTGCGTTACTTCTTTGATGACGAAGGCTCAGGGGAGTCTCAGGTACAAACACAACTTCACAGTCTAGAAACAATCACGGTATTACGATTAACACGATTATTATACATCAATACATTTCACAACACTATCAATGTGTAAAATCAAATATAGTCAATATATAATTACATTACTAATCTCTTAATATAGGACCAGTTATTAATCCCTCGGGGGAAGTGTTTGATATATTTAAGTCATTAATTGTCATTTATACCAAATGTTTAAGTTTATTTTAATAATTTTTTTAAATTACAAATGACACACTAACATTTAAATTCCTATCAATTCAGTGTTACGTTAGATAAATGGACCGGTATCTGTGTATTTTCCTTAACTTCCGCGCTCATCTGCTGATACGGTTCCGACATCATCTTTTTCGGAAAGTGACGGTATTTAATAATCTTTACGCCCAATTAATTGTGGTGTTTATTACCGCGATTAATTGTGAAAACAAGGAATCGTGGCATCCCTACTTCACACATCCTCACACAGCCTCACACGCCCCTGTGCTCATCTTTGATCCACTTATATCCAGATCTAACCTTCGTCTCCCTGGTCTCCTCTCTGTCCCAGGGGAAGCTGCTGACCCACCCCTGCCCCCCCTACGCTCTGGCCTGGGGCGCCAACAGCGTCATGGTGGGCGGCTGCGACAAGAAGGTGGTGGCGTACGGCAGAGAGGGTCACGTCCTGCAGACCTTCGACTACAGCCGCGAGCGCACGGAGCGGGAGTTCACCGTGGCCGTCACCAGCCCCAGTGGCCAGTCGGTCGTGTTCGGCAGCTACGACCGGTCAGTGTGTGTGTGTGTGTGTGCAGTGACCCACAGGGACCAGTTACAGTTTATCCATCTGTAAAGACATGAAACATGATCAGATGTAGCTGTGAGCAGTCAGGACAAGGCAAAAGATCTCAAGGGGCAATGCTGCTGCTAATTTAACAAATGTTAGCAAACTGTTATTTTTATCCTCTTTTATTATGGATCATACAAAGTTCACATAGGAAAATATAAAAGAACATACAATCCAACAGTATTTCATAATGGAAAAGAAAAGGGTGTTTCATATCATTCTTGTTTTATTTGGTCATACACAAACTGATCACAGTTCATGAAATATTACAAGATACTGTTTTAACAGCTGGCTTGAATAATATAACCTGGTAATGAATTCTATCTTACAGGGTCTATCTTACGGGGTCTTAAAAAGTCTAAAATTTGAAAATCTAAATTTTAGGCCTTAAAATGTCTTAAATTTGTTGACTTATTGTGTTCAAGTCTTAAATAGTTTTAGACAGGTCTTAAATTTTCTTATGCCCACCATGGGCGAGCATTTCACTCGCATTTGCCCCTAAAAAAAATACATGTGTGAACCGGGAAAATCACCAAAAAGAAAGATCACAACCTGCGATCGTTCAAAAACTACAAATCCCACAATTCTCTGGCCTCAACGCACCAATAACAGCAGTTACGTGTAAGTAAGGGAGAGCCCTCCAGAGCTGTAGGTGAAAAGAGGAAACAACGCCACACTGGTCCTGTTATGTTGTCCGTTCACACCGAATTTTCGCTTTGTGTCCGGTGAACACACCTTCACGTGTTGTTTATTCGTTACGTCCGCGTGGCGGTGTAAAAGGCTGTAATGCAAAGACATGGTTAGGCGCGCGCGCCGGGCTACGCGGTACACGCAACTTTTTTTTGCGACGCAATACACAGGTTTTTTTTTTGCGACTGGACCATCGCGTCTTCGTCTATTTCATCGCTTTTCAACGCTTTTTCTTTTTTTTTCAACGCTTTTTTCTCGCTCGAGTTTTTGACGCGCGACCAAACGCGAGATACGCGATTTTGTCGCTCGTTTTGAATGTCAAAAAACCGCAAATGCTCAATAAAATGCTCCCGACACTTCATTGTGCTTTATTGAATGTATTTTCAACTACAAACAAGCCTAACACGCAACTTATATTGCAATCAATTTCTAATTTTGTGACTCCGCATTTCTTTTGTACGTTTTTTATTTGTCATGATAGGTCTTAAATTTCATCCATAATGGTCTTAAAAAGGTCTTTAAAAGTCTTAAATTTGAGCTGGTGAAACCCGCAGAGACCCTGTACAGTATATAAGACTTGTTTTCTGTATAATAAAGGTTTTCCCTTTACGTTGTGAAAACCTTCCTTCTATTGGATTGTTCAGTCACTGAGGTTAATTTTTAAAGAGATAGTTCAACATTTTGGCAAACTGGCCCATTGCCATAATCCCTATAGTTTTAGCAGTAGGTTCGTTACCTTTAATTGTATAAAAGTGTTATATTAAATGTTTGCCGTGTTGCTGTCAGGCTGCGGGTGTTTAACTGGGCTCCGAGGCGAGGCGTGTGGGACGAGGCCAAACCCAAAGAGATCGTCAACCTCTACACCATCACCAGCCTGGCCTGGAAGAAAGACGGCTCTCGTCTCTGTGCTGTAAATATTAAACATATATAACATGTTGAACAGGTTCCTACAGCAGCGAAACCTCAAACACAAACCAAATGAACTCTGTGTGTGTGTGTGTGTGTGTGTGTGTGTGTGTTGACAGGGAACTCTGTGTGGAGGAGTGGAGCTGTTCGACTGCTGCCTGCGACGAGCCATCTACAAGAACAAGTTTGAGATGACCTACGTCGGCCTGAGTCAGGTACAGACAGACAGACAGACAGACAGACAGACAGACAGACAGACAAAAAGACTGAGGATTAAAGGAATAGTTCACCACAAAATTTACTCACCGGCATCTGGAGACCCAGGAGGGTTCCAATGAAAACTTTATATGAGAGTCAATAGCGCCCGACACAAAACGTCCATAAAACTACACAAAAACCATTTCATATTCTTCCACACTGCTCGTCCACTGCAATCCAAGTGTCCTGAAGGGATCTAGTCCAGAGTTTACTGGAAACAACGTCATTTAGGACATTTTTACAGCCTAAACAGTCCTGGATTGAATTTGCCTCGGGCATGTGAACATCAGAGCGGCAGTGGACGAGCAGTGTGGAGGAATATTAAATGGTTTTTGTGTAGTTTTATGGACGTTTTTGTGTCGGGCGCTATTACTCCCATATAAAGTTTTCGTTGGACTATGAACCGGCCTCAGGGGTCTCCAGATGCACTTTGAGGAATGAAAAACTACTCCGGAGTATTCATCGGCATGAGGGTGAGTCAATAATGACTGAATTTCATTTTTTTTTTGGTCAACTATTCCTTTAATAACTTGTTTGTAGTTTTAATAACTGTAGAGAAAAGAAGAGAAGAGAAAACTAAACACTGAATCAGAAACTCCAGTGGACAGATGATGTGAACCTGACAATAGAGCAGTTGATTGAGCAGCAGCGCTAATTTAGTTTTGATTAATTCAACAGTTAAAAAAAAAAAAGACAGAATCATAATTAAGAAAATAAGACAAGAAATTAAAGATCTTGAAATAATCATCCAGCGTTTTGTTTTCTCATTAATTGATGAGTTACATGGATGAAGAAAAAATAAAAGGTTCAAACTGAAATGATGAAATAATCAGGATGAGAATGAGTGAAACACGTTCTGTTTACATTCATCAGGATGGTTTCTATCTGCTTTAATGGAAAGATGTTCTATTCTGTTTTACATTTAAACCAAATCTTTAATTAAAATAAAACTGCATCATCTTATTTCTGCTGTAAATTACTATTTTTTTTTTTCAAAGTGTCCAGGAGACTAATTTCTTTCAAAACTCTTTTTTATTTATTTATTTTTTAAATTCCCTGATTAACCAAAGGAAAAAAAACCCCTCTTTAATTAAAACATGTAATTATTCTGCTGTCACTGGTTTGACAAAATAAGACACAAATTAAAATTGATGAGAACGTGATTGAGGAATTCAACGAAGCAATTAATACGACAGTAATTACATTTTCTCAGCCGAGAGTTCATGAGCAACATTTTCTTTCTGTTGAGACGATTTTACTCCAGGATGAATTAAAGGTGTTTAAATATTAAAGATATAGTCTGTAAAGTTTATAAAGATTCATTATTCATTATGAAACAAATGAAAACCTCCTCCTCTGTGTCCTCGTCCTCCAGGTGATAGTGAGGAACCTCTCCACAGGAACCCGCGTGGTGCTCAAGTCGTACTACGGCTACGAGATCGAGGAGGTGAAGATCATGGGGAAGGATCGATTCCTGGTGGCGCACACGTCCGACACGCTGCTGCTGGGCGACCTGCTCACCAACAAGCTGAGTGAGGTACGGCTGCTCCTCGCTGAACACGCCTCAATGATGGGATGTAACCCGGTGTCGAGTGGTGTTCTTCATCAAAACCTGGCTACAGACAGGAAATGTACTTCACTTTTACAATGCAACACTGTGTTTTATGTTTTTTGACACATTTTTACATCATTTGTCACATGATTTAGAAGAAAAGTGGTGTTTTTAGGTGTTTAAGTCCTGCTCAGTGTTGCTAAAATGCATTAAAAAACAAATCTAGAAACACAGCAGTAAAAAAAAAAAAACTATTTCAATTTTATGTTTTCAGAGGAAAGTATACTTTTTATAAGTTCACTTAAATCCAGCGTAGGTGGATGAAATATTTTGTGGTTACACCATTTGACATTTTCAAGGCGTTCAAGGTTCAAATGACATAAAACCAACATGGATACAAAATGTACATTTTATCAAACTTGATGATTTTAAAACACTTTTTTATTGATTTTCATGTATTTAAAAAATGTCACTGATCCAGATATAGATATAGATACAGATACAGATAAAGGTAAAGTTATACAGATAAAGATATACTATATACAGATATTGATATAGATATGTACAGGTGCATCTCAATAAACTGGAATATCTTGGAAAAGTTTATTTATGTCAGTAATTCAATTCAACAAGTGAAACTAATACATTATATAGATCCATTACACACAGAATGAAACATTTCATGTCTTTATTTAATTTATTTAATTTATAATGATTATGGCTTAAATTTAATGAAGACCTACAATTCAGTGTCTCAAAAAAATTGAATATTACAAAAGACCAATTAAAAAAAAGCATTTTTAATATGGAAATGTTGGCCTTCTGTAAAAGTCTGTCCATCTTATATGAACTCAATACTTGGTTGTTGCTTTTTGACTTGAACTACTGGAAATAGACTTTTCCATGATATTCTAATTTATTGAGAAGCACCTGTATATATATAGATAGAGATATAAATACAGATAAATATACAGATATAGAACAGGTACAGGTACAGATACAGGTATAGATGTATAAATACAGATATAGATAGAGATAGAGATGACTATACAGATATAGAACAGGTACAGCTACAGATACAGGTATAGATGTATAAATACAGATATAGATATAGATACAGATGAATATACAGATATAGAACAGGTACATGTACAGGTACAGATACAGGTATAGATGTATAAATACAGATATAGATATAGATACAGATAAATATACAGATATAGAACAGGTACAGGTACAGATACAGGTATAGATGTATAAATACAGATATAGATATAGATACAGATAAATATACAGATATAGAACAGGTACAGGTATTGATATACAGATACAGATACAGATATACGCTCTCAGTGAGTGTTACTGTGACATTAAATCAAAGTGTTTCCTCCTCCTCCTCCTCCTCCTCCTCCTCCTCCTCCTCCTCCTCCTCCTCCTCCTCTGCTCCAGGTGCCGTGGCCCGGCTCAGGAGGGAACGAGAAGTTCTTCTTTGAGAACGAAGCGGTGAGTAAACACGGAGCTGAGGTCTTTAACTCCTCTCCTCCCTCCACCGTGTCTCATCTGGATGCTTCGTGTTTGTGTTGTTTTCAGGTGTGTATGATATTTAACGCCGGGGAGCTCAGTCTGGTGGAGTACAGCAACAACGAGATCCTGGGATCCGTCAGAACCGAGTTCATGAACCCTCATCTCATCAGGTATCTGCTTTACACCAACAGCGATTTATGCTTTATAGTCATTTAGTTAAAGCAGAAGTAAGTGATCCGGTGGTTTTGGCTAACTTCCTGTCAGCCGATGGAGTTAGCAGTCCCCGCCCTCGTCCCTACGTCACCACATTCACGCGCATCCCTTGGCTGCACACACAGAGAGGACCGCCCCTTTATGCCGTTCTCTCTCCTCATTGGATAAAGGTTGTAGGATACAAGGAAAGTTTTCTCCTCGGCTTACAGCAGAGCAGAGTGACTGACAGACCCGTGTTTCAGACCAAACACTCTATAGAAGTGATTGCTGTCGGAAGATATAACTATTTAAGACTTATACTAACACTTACTTCTGCTTTAATTATTAATTTTAATACTGTAGAGTTATTGCATAGTCTTTCTTTTAAGGCTGAGGTCAAACGTATAAAAACTACAAATCTATAAACCCATAGACCAGTTGTTCCAGCTGTGACCAGCAGGTGTCTCTGTCGAGCTGCTCAGAAACCTCAGGTGGTGTTGATGAGGCCAGTTAACCCTGATACAGCTCATACTGGATTTAAAGGGATAGTTCACCCAAAATTCAAATTGCACTCATTATCTACTCACCCTCATGTGGACTAAGGGCTGGGAGAAGTTTCAGAGTCCTCCGTCCCTTCTCTGAGTTACAGGGGGTCTCGGCGTAGCAGTGCATGTCCATATAACGGTTGCAAATGGATACCAACTGTCTTCGTAACAAAAAGACACACCAAAAAACATCCAAATACCTCCATGCTGCTCGTATGTAATGTCCGTCTTGTATTGAAGCCCCGAAATGAGAAATTGTTCCGAAAAAAATTAAATAAGTCTATATTTCAAGCTTGTTTTTGTCCAATTGGACGGACCAGGAAGAGGAGCTTCCGCTACAAACAAGCTTGAAATATAGACTTATTTATTTTACTGTGTGTGTGTGTCCAGTGTCCGACTCAATGAGAGGAAGCAGCGAGGGGTCGAGGACAACAAGAAGCTGGCCTATCTGATCGACATCAAGACCATCGCTGTGGGTGAGTGAACAGGAGCAGGGTGACCTCACACACACAACGTTTGTTTTCCAGCTCCTCTCAACAGGGTTTTATAGCCACTGATGTGATCGTAGATTAAAGTTTCACAGACTCTTTAATTAAAACCGAAAAAAATAATTCTTCTTTATATTTAAACATCTTTAAGATTCCTTATTACATTTAAAATACAAAGTGTTTTTAGACCCTTATGAGCTCCTGTAGCTGTCGTTTACTGTTAAAGGCCCATAGGCTACTAATGTTGTCACTACTTTAAATCACATACTGTACGTATATTTACATTAAAGGACATAATGATGTTTTATTTCTTTTTTAATATAAATAAACCTTTAAAGTATCTTAATTCATTTGCATCCAGGTACATGTGGACATCAAACAGTTGTGTGTCATTGTTCATTGAGGTCAAAGTGTCAGACAGAGATATGCAGTAAAATACCATCAACACAGAGTTGGATGAATCAACACGAGGAACTCCAGTTCAGAAAACATCCTGATGTGATGATGTGGAGGCTGGAACAACATGAACTAGGTGTAGTCATTTTGGTAATCATTTAGTTTACAGGCCGCTAATTACATGATAATGTCAAGAAATAGCCCAGAAATAACGGTCAACTCCATAGTAATGTCGAGAAATATAGCCAAGAAATAACGATTGATTGTGTAGAAATAGATCAGAAATAACCGTCCTTTCCCAAATAATCCGAAGTATTTGTGATCTTTTTCCTTTATGAAAAACGTGACATGACTATGAAACTGACTGTTATTTCTAAGCTATTTCTTGACATTATCATGTAACAAGCTGCCTGTAAATTAAAGGGTTACCAAAACAAATGACTACACCCAGTTCATGTCGTTCAGGCCTCAGATCAGTTTGTGAATCTGCAGCAGGTGATGAACTCTCAGCTCCTACGCTGAGTCGACTCTTTCAGAATAAAACGCTCAGTCAGCGTCGACCTGCAGCTTCTGTCGGCACGATAACACTGTAGGAGGCTAACCATGATGTCATTGTTAAGTTTTAAACGGTGATGATGTCATTATTATGTATTTTCCCATGCATCATGTGGTCGGTCCAGAGAGAGAGAGAGAGAGAGAGAGAGAGAGATCACTGATCATGAGATTAAACTCTCACTCTGCTCGTTAACGATCAGTTAAACGGTTTCACTCCAGTCCCACTTTAATTAAAAACACCAACCTGATCCCAGAGCAGCTGAGAGTGGAAGGCACACACATACTGTGGGATCATGGGTAATTACAACACGACCACTTGCACTCAGATACACTGTGACCGCTGCTCCGTTAACCCTTCGTCTCCCCCCCCTCCTCCCCCTCAGTGGACCTGGCCGGAGGCTTCAACCTGGGAACCATCAGCCACGACTCCAAGATCGACTGGCTGGAGCTGAACGAGACCGGACGGAAGCTGCTGTTCAGAGACAAGAAGCTGAGGGTGAGAGAGAAACAAACCTTTATTTCTAGATCACTTCTAGTGTCTGATGTTGCGCAACTCTTAAAGGGACAACGAGGAGTTTTGGAAAAGCGAAGCGTTTTCTCACTACATTTATGAGCCTCCACCAATGTGAAATTCTTTGACCGGCGCAAGACAGACTCATGTTTTCATTCATCAAGAATTAAAGTCAGAGGTTCAAAGAGGTTCACATACCGTCGTAGTTCCGACCATAAACGGCGATTCGGCGGCGTTATTCTCATGACTCGCCACGAAACCGAAAGTAAGGAAACGCTGGTCGGCTCAACCAGCATCTCCACCACCACTAATA